>NC_053394.1:65265087-65565087 GCF_905171765.1 Bufo bufo
TAACAGAAAGCGGACATAGTTCTGTGGCAGGAGACGCACTTCAGTCATGGTCACATCCCTTCACTACCCACGTCTAAATATTCGCAATGGTTCCATGCTACACACTCATCTGCTTCCAGAGGTGTGTCTATTGCCATTAGTCCATCTATCCCTTTTCGTCTGGTCAAATCCTATATTGACCCGGAAGGTCGTATGCTTATTATACAGGGCACAATTTTTAATTTTAAGATTACTATAGCTAACGTATATGCACCTAATTCTCACCAAGTTCCCTTGTTACTTAGAGCACTCAAGACGATTAAGGACTTCTCTGAGGGCATGCTGATAGTGGGTGGAGATATTAATATCTCACTAGATACCCCCCCCAAAGATCTACCAATATCACTAGGAAACAAATGGTGAAATTGATGATGGCATTGGCGGAGGTGCGTCTGGTTGATGTCTGGAGAATTATTCATCCAAAAGGATTTCACTTTCTTTTCACATGTTCACAACTCATACAGTCGGATAGATTACCTTTTCTTACCAGATTCCCATATGACATGTGTGAAGGGTGCAGAGATAGGGAACCTGGTGGTATCAGATCATGCTCCCGTCATGATGTCGCTTTCTCTCCAATGTCTTCCACATAGGGCCTGGTCGTGGAGGTTGAACACCACACTTCTAGAAACACAATCTCATCTAAAAACATTAGACAAACTAGAAAATTATTTCAAAACCAATGCTACTCCTGAAATTTCTACTCCAATGCTATGGGAGGCTTATAAGGCCTATATAAGAGGCGAATTGATAGCCTTGGGTTCATATGTTAAAAAGAAATCCACAAAGGAGTTGATGTCGTTACTCTCTCAGATTCAAACACAAGAAAAATTGATAAATTAACACACTCTGAGGTGCATAAAGAGGCATTAATTATACTTAGATGTAAAGTTAAAGACCTCCTTAATATCAAAGAAGCCAGATCTCTCTTGCACCTGAAAAGTAAAATATATGAACATGGCGACAAAGGGAACAGAATGATGTCTCACTTAATTAAAAAGAGGAGAGAAAAAACTTTTGTCTCATCAATAAGGTCCAGCTCTTCCTTAAGAGTAACTTCTGCCCCTCTCATAGCCAAAGCCTTCCAGACATTTTACTCAAAACTTTACAACCTCCCTACACCAGTTGTAGATCCAGACCCCCTAGAGAGAACAAATGCAACTCTCATAGAGGAATTTTTGACTTCGATTAAATCCCCCTCATTATCTGATGAGGAACAACAGCAACTCTTTAAACCCTTCTCTACATCTGAAGTAGAAAAAATCCTTAGCTATATTCCCATAGGGAAGAGTCCAGGACCTGACGGACTCCCAATTATCTATTATAAGAAATTTAAACAACTTCTACTTCCTCATTTCACTGATCTCTGCAACTCACTGTTGGGTGGTTCGTCTTTAGCTCTCCAGGCCTTGAGGGCGCATATAACAATCCTACACAAAGAAGGGAAAGACCCCGAGGACTGTGGGAGCTATAGGCCCATCTCTTTACTCAACAGTGACTTGAAATGGTGGTCTAAATTACTGGCGTACAGGATATCCCCCCTGTTAAACAAACTTATTGATCCTGAACAAGTAGGGTTTGTCCCTGGAAGGGAAGGGAAACACAATATTTGGAGGTTGATCCACCTGATCCATAATGCCCAGGTTACAAATACACCCATGTTACTCTTGGGTGCTGATGCAGAGAAGGCATTCGACAGGGTCAATTGGGACTTCATGAAAGCAAGTCTAATGAAATTCGGTTTTCCCTCTGTATTCGTTTCAGCCATTTTTTCATTATATTCATGTCCCATGGCACAAGTTATAGTAAATGGTGCCCTGTCGGATGCCTTCCCCATCAGAAATGGGACTAGGTAAGGTTGCCCCCTTTCACCTTCACTTTTAATTTTATGTTTAGAAATGCTCCTACTAAAAATCAGACAATCAAACAAAATACAAGGTATTCCCCTTGGCCAATATCATCACAGATCCGCAGCGTTTGCTGATGACCTCTTAATAGTAATCTCCAACCCCGGAGAATCCCTCCCCATCATCATGTCTATATTTAATCAGTATAGTATAATCTCTAATTTCAAGATTAATTTTTCCAAGTCAGAGGCCCTTCCGATTAACATTCCAAATAATGTCTTGGCCCCACTCAAGCGTTCCTCCCCTTTTAAATGGCCCACAACAGCAATTAAGTTTTTAGGGGTTAATGTCCCTGCAGACTTGAACCTACTGTTTAAACTTAATTACACTCCACTAATTTCTAAGATCAGATCCTTCATCTCCTCTTTAAGAGTACCATACATATCTTGGTTTGGTAGGAAAAGCCTATTATCCACATTTGTTTTACCCCAACTTTTATATTTATTTCAAGCTCTCCAGATACACATACCAGCCTCCTACTTTGCTCAACTCAAGAGCGTATTTACATCCTTTCTATGGAAAACTAAAAGGCCTAGATTAGCTTATTCACTTCTTACCCAAAGGAAGCTTAAGGGGGGTATCTCGTTACCTGATATGGCATTATATAATAGAGCTATACAGCTATCCAGATGGGCACTCCTAGCCAATGACAAATTAGTGGCACCATATCTAGATATAGAGAGAACCCTATTGGGAATACATAGACATGCTATGTGGTCACAGGAAGTCCCGCACAGGGAGGTATCTCGTTACCTGATATGGCATTATATAATAGAGCTATACAGCTATCCAGATGGGCACTCCTAGCCAATGACAAATTAGTGGCACCATATCTAGATATAGAGAGAACCCTATTGGGAATACATAGACATGCTATGTGGTCACAGGAAGTCCCGCACAGGGAGGTATCTCGTTACCTGATATGGCATTATATAATAGAGCTATACAGCTATCCAGATGGGCACTCCTAGCCAATGACAAATTAGTGGCACCATATCTAGATATAGAGAGAACCCTATTGGGAATACATAGACATGCTATGTGGTCACAGGAAGTCCCGCACAGGGAGGTATCTCGTTACCTGATATGGCATTATATAATAGAGCTATACGGCTATCCAGATGGGCACTCCTAGCCAATGACAAATTAGTGGCACCATATCTAGATATAGAGAGAACCCTATTGGGAATACATAGAAATGCTATAATGTGGTCACAAGAAGTCCCGCTCTCCCTCTGCCCAAAGATGTGCACACTGACTAAAAGTATGCTCACTAGTTATCGCAATTCCCCAGTAGCCCCCCTAAAAGGAAGTAAAGTGTCAAAAATAGCTCCACTCAGTGTGCTACCTTACCTCTTTAACAAGATGGGAGGGGGAGATAAAAGTTGGTGGCACTCTTTGGGAAGTACTAGAATAGGTGAGATGACAGAAACCAATCATATACTATCTTTGGAAAACATTTACAATAAACTGGGAAGAGCCCCTCCTACTCCAATACAAATGTGGGACTTTAAGAATATATGCAAGAAATATGAAAAGGCTTCTGACTCTACGTTCTCGAAACCAACATGGTTAGAAAATTTTACCATTCTCCCTTCACCTGAAAAAATCACTTTCAGTTACCTACAACAATCTACTGAACATGTCCAGTATCTCTAAACCATATTATATACAGTACAGACCAAAAGTTTGGACACACCTTCTCATTCAAAGAGTTTTCTTTATTTTCATGACTATGAAGGCATCAAAACTATGAATTAACACATGTGGAATTATATACATAACAAACAAGTGTGAAACAACTGAAAATATGTCATATTCTAGGTTCTTCAAAGTAGCCACCTTTTGCTTTGATTACTGCTTTGCACACTCTTGGCATTCTCTTGATGAGCTTCAAGAGGTAGTCCCCTGAAATGGTCTTCCAACAGTCTTGAAGGAGTACCCAGAGATGCTTAGCACTTGTTGGCCCTTTTGCCTTCACTCTGCGGTCCAGCTCAAGCCCCAAACCATCTCGATTGGGTTCAGGTCCGGTGACTGTGGAGGCCAGGTCATCTGGCGCAGCACCCCATCACTCTCCTTCATGGTCAAATAGCCCTTACTTTCAAAGGTTTCCCAATTTTTCTGCTGACTGACCTTAATTTCTTAAAGTAATGATGGCCACTCGTTTTTCTTTGCTTAGCTGCTTTTTTCTTGCCATAATACAAATTCTCACAGTCTATTCAGTAGGACTATCAGCTGTGTATCCACCTGACTTCTCCTCAACGCAACTGATGGTCCCAACCCCATTTATAAGGAGAGAAATCCCACTTATTAAACCTGACAGGGCACACCTGTGAAGGGAAAACCATTTCAGGGGACTACCTCTTGAAGCTCATCAAGAGAATGCCAAGAGTGTGCAAAGCAGTAATCAAAGCAAAAGGTGGCTACTTTGAAGAACCTAGAATATGACATATTTTCAGTTGTTTCACACTTGTTTGTTATGTATATAATTCCACATGTGTTAATTCATAGTTTTGATGCATTCAGTATGAATCTACAATTTTCATAGTCCTGAA
The DNA here is from genome assembly GCF_905171765.1 of Bufo bufo. Lineage (NCBI taxonomy): Eukaryota > Metazoa > Chordata > Amphibia > Anura > Bufonidae > Bufo > Bufo bufo. The sequence continues at coordinate 65,269,589 of NC_053394.1, forward strand.
AATAAAGAAAACTCTTTGAATGAGAAGGTGTGTCCAAACTTTTGGTCTGTACTGTACGTCAATGGGAAAAAGATTTGGGGAGGTGTTTCTCTGACATTGAATCTTCATACATCCTATCCCACGCAACAGGGTTTTCCACATGAGTTTGTTATCAAGAAAACTCCTATAAAACTATCACCAGATGGTATAAAACACTAGTGTTGAGCGCGAATATTCGAATTGCGAATTTTTTTCTCGAATATCGCAATTTCGAGATTTCGCGAATATTTAGAATATCGTTCTATATATTCGCGAAATAGAATATTCTTTTTTTTTCTTTTTTTTTTTATTATATTTTTTTCTTTCCCACTTCCCTAAAGTTGTTCTTACCTGTCCTTTGGATTCCTGGCTTCCTGGCTGCTCCAGTCAGTGGCGTTTTCAACTTACTGCTATATTCCATATTAGCTAAATTACAATCTAATCTATATGTGTATTTTACGAAATTTCGCAATAGTCGCAATTGCGATGCGAGTAATATAACACGAAATATTCGCATGAAGATTTCAACTTAGCAGTGCTATACTCCATATTCTAGCCTAATATGGAATATAGCTGTGCTAAGTTAGCACTGCTATATTCCATATTAGGCTAGAATATGGAGTATAGCTGTGCTAAGTTGAAATCTTCATGCGAATATTTCGTGTTATATTAGTCGCATCGCAATTTCGACTTTTTCAAATGTTCTTAATATTGCTCTAACTTCGTCTTTTAGAAATTTCGTAATATTGCTCTAACTTCGTCTCTTAGAATATTACGAATATTCTAAAAGACGAAGTTAGAGCAATATTACGAAATTTCGTAAAATACACATATAGATTGTATTTTAGCTAATATAGTGCTATAATCCCTTTTTTTTCCTGTAATTTTTTTTGCCTCTTCTGAACTTAAGTTTGGTAAAATATGTACACTATTAAAAATTATTACTATAGCAGTATATTAGCTTAAATACAATCTATGTGTATTTTACGAAATTTCGTAATATTGCTCTAACTTCATCTTTTAGAATATTACGAATATTCTAAAAGACGAAGTTAGAGCAATATTAAGAACATTTGCAAAAGTCGAAATTGCGATGCGAGTAATATAACACGAAATAGTCGCATGAAGATTTCAACTTAGCACAGCTATATTCCATATTCTAGCCTAATATGGAATATAGCAGTGCTAACTTAACACAGCTATATTCCATATTAGGCTAGAATATGGAATATAGCAGTGCTAAGTTTAAATCTTCATGCGACTATTTCGTGTTATATTACTCGCATCGCAATTTCGACTTTTGCAAATGTTCTTAATATTGCTCTAACTTCGTCTTTTAGAATATTCGTAATATTCTAAGAGACGAAGTTAGAGCAATATTACGAAATTTCGTAAAATACACATATTAGCCTAGCCATAGTCATTAGCATAGGAACGTTGCCTTATACTATCAAGATAAATTTTCGCAATATGCGAAAAAATAATTTTGCGATAATTGGAATAATTGCGAATATTCGATTTCGACGAATATAACACGAATATTCATGCGAATATTCGCGAAATATCGCGAAACCGAATATGGCACCTCCCGCTCATCACTATAAAACACCAGTTTATCTGTCTTCTATAGGATTATCCCCCACTGATCAATGTTGGAGATGCCATTCAGATGTTGGATCCATGATACACATCTGGTGGTCCTGCCCTCTGATAACACAATTTTGGAAAGATGTTGAGAGTTCCATCAATTCGATATGCTCCACCTTTATAAAACTCACCCCCGAGTTGGTACTGCTGTGGATCCCAGCTCCCAATTTCCAACCTTCGAAAGATAATCTTCCTACACACATGATTGCGACCGCAAAATTGCTCATTCCAACTAGATAGACACCACCCCTCCAGACTTAAAAATGTGGTTCAACAAAATGCATCAGCTTCATAGAATGGAGGAGTTGGTAGGTTGGATCAATGGCAATAGACTTAAATATCTCGAGATGTGGTACCCTTGGAAAAGGGCGCAAGCAGTGAGGGACTCAGAGGTTCTAGATCAGGTAGTAGTTTGATCTGTAGTTTGATTCTTATTGAATCTTCTGTTAGAATATGAGTTTATAGCAAGATACAATATACTTCTCACATCCTAGAAATAGGTTGAGGAATCTGTTCGTCACCACAATTTATAGGAAGCCATACTAACATTTATAACATTTATATGTGCGTAATAACATATACCTTGTTAACCTAATTCTAGCAATAAACCCTTGGAGGGTTTACGACTCTCTAGCTGCCAAAGAGCCTTTTCTTTTCTTTCCTTTTTTCTTTCTTGTTTACCCTTGTTGTTCAACCTGCATACTGATTGTGCAATCAGATTAAAAAGCGCTTATGTCTATATACAGCTTTGCATTGTATCATACAATATTGTACATATACTGTACTCCTTATATGTCATGAGCCATTGTGTCAATCTTTATTTGAAATAATTGAAACAATAAAAAGAGATTTACGAAAAAAAACAGCACAAATAATCTTTTTTTTTTTTATCACAATTTTTTTTACAATTTGCAACATCAGGTGCATTTGCAGGCTTAGTCAGTGTGCAATTTAAGCTAGAAATACAGCCATTATTTTCTGGGTTTTTAAAAACACACTTTTTTTTGCCAAAAAACACTATTTTCCAGATCTGCAAGTGTTAAATTCAAGTTTAACCGCCTCCGGACCGCCGAACGCAGGGACGCGTCCTTGAGGCGGTCGATTCATTCCTCCTGGACGCATATACGCGTCCTCTCGCGAGACGCGAGATTTCCTGTGAACGCGTGCACACAGGCGCGTGCGTTCAAAGGATCGGAAGGTAAGCGAGTGGATCTCCAGCCCGCCAGCGGCGATCGTTCGCTGGCAGGCTGGAGATGCGATTTTTTTTAACCCCTAACAGGTATATTAGACGCTGTTTTGATAACAGCGTCTAATATACCTGCTACCTGGTCCTCTGGTGGTCCCTTTTTTTTTTTTTTTTTTTTTAATTTTTAATTTTTAATTGAAAATTATAGAACATACAGATAAAGTACATGCTATAAAAACAACACATCTTGTAAAAGATACATAATGGATGACAGGAGAAATACATGAGACAAGCATTATATTTCTTGGATACAGAGTTACAATAAGTTTCATATTATGAAGGGCTTATAGACCCCTAAAAACCACCCATCAGTGTGGATTAGGTCAGTTCCCCTTTTTTTTAAGTGCATATGATATATTTTTTGATATAAGGACATTAAGGTATTTAGGTAAAATTCCTAAAGTTGGACCATGCTTTCCAAATAGATCTGAAGGAGCTAAACCTCCGGTTCTCCCAAGCTGATATCTCTTCAAACCTGTATATTTGGTCTAACTTCTCTGTCCATTGAGATATGGAAGGTACATCTGATGATAGCCAAAATTTTGGAATAAGGAGACGAGCTGCGCTAAGCATACAGTTAAAAAGGCGAGTGGGGGCCCCCCCAGGAAGGGAAGGATAAGATCCCAATAGTGCCAATTGGGGTGACACCGAGATCTTCGTTTTACAAATATTATTAGCTATATTAAAGATTTCATTCCACCATTTCTGTATCACAGGGCATGACCACCAAATATGGTAAAATGAACCTCTTTGATCCCCGCACCTCCAGCATTTGTCCGACCCATTCAGGCTATATAGGCAAGTGATGTCTGGAGTCCTATACCAGCGAGTCAAGACTTTGTAGCCGTTTTCTTGGGTTCGGACACACCTGGAAGATCTGTGTGGTATTAATAGTAGCCGTGAGATCTCATCTTGAGAAAATGACACTCCCAAGTCTCTCTCCCAATGGCCTATAAAGGCGGGTTTAACCATATTTAATGGCGTAATCAGTTTTTTGTATAGTCTAGAGATAAGTTTGGTGTGTCTAGGATGTTCCACCAATAGGCTTTCAAACCACGTTAGTGGGCGTAATAGAGCTTCCATAGGAATATTTTTAATGATAAAGGAGCGAAGAAAAGTAAGTAGGTGTGGGAAAGGTTTACATTCTGGGAGAACATAGAGAATCTCCTCGTTACTTAATAATGTGCCCCCATCTCCATATAAGGAGAGGATTTGAATTGTAGAATTCTTAACTGAGGGAGGTAGACAGTCTCTTAGAATGGGAGAAGCATGCGCCATTATGTCTTTTATCTGGAGCAGAGGTGATGGAAGTGGGATTGCATATTGTGAGGATTGAAGCCAGTTCCATGCCGACAATGTCGTCTTTACTATAGGATTGAGGGATCTATTCAGAACAGGAAATTTGACTTGTTCCACTAAAAGACCAGAGATGCACGAGCCCATGTCACTCTGTTCCATGCAAACCCACGGCTTGTTCACAGGGCTCCTCAACCAATCCACTACCCTTGACAATAATACAGCTTTCCCATATATCTCCGGGTCTGGCAGACCTATTCCTCCTTTAGCCTTAGGTCTACAGAGAACAGAGCGAGCGAGTCGAGCCCTCTTTCCCTCCCAGACAAATGAACTAATTTCACGTTTAAGTTTAGTATAATAAGTCTTAGGAACTGGAACAGGCAATACCTGTTGAAGGTAGGTCAGTCTGGGTAAGACTAGGGAAGTGACGATATTTTTCCTGCCGAACCATGAGAGTGTAGGGTTCTTTAGTAGTAACAACTGATCTGCAATTGATTTTAATAGGGGGGAGTAATTCATATGAAATAATGAAGTGGGATTTGGGCCAATCTTAACTCCAAGATACGTAATATAAGGGGTATCCCAATTAAAGGGAGAGCTATTTTTCAATATATTTTTTGTTGAAGAAGGGAGATCTATACTTAATATATGGGACTTGCTCATATTAATCTTAAAGTTAGAATAAAGACTAAATTGTTCTAGGGTTTTATATATCAGAGGCAAGGCTATAGTCGGGTTAGTGTTTATTATCAAGAGATCATCTGCGAATGCAGCTACCTTATGTTCCTGATGGCCAATTTTAATACCCTCAATCCCTTTTTCTTTCCTAATTGACTGTAATAATGTTTCCATTACCAAGACAAAAATCAGTGGTGAGAGGGGGCATCCCTGTCTGGTGCCGTTACGGATATTGAAGGGCTGGGATAGAGTATCATTAATAATAATGGAGGCTGATGCATGGGTGTATAATGAGAAGATAGCTTTAATATATGGATCTGGAAATTTAAAGGCATGAAGAACTTCTTCCATATATTCCCAGCTAACCCTATCAAATGCTTTTTCCGCGTCCGTGCTAAGGAGGACCAGAGAACGACGTAGCCTCTTAGCATAATATATTGCATTTAGAACTTTAGCCGTGTTATCTCTGCCCTCCCTACCACGGACGAAGCCCACTTGATCATCTTTGATTAGAGTTGGAAGAAAGTTGGACAGACGAGATGCTAGCATTTTAGCTAAGATTTTTAAATCCAGATTTAATAGTGATATAGGGCGATAGTTAGCACATAAGGAGCTATCCTTCCCTTCTTTTGGAATAAGCGTAATATTTGCCCTAGTCATGTCAGGGGTAAGCGGTACACCAGACAGGGAGCAGTTGTATATTTTTAGTAGGTACGGGCTTAATATATTTCGAAAGGTACGGTAATATAAAGCAGGGTAGCCATCTGGGCCAGGGCTCTTCCCATTAGGGAGTTGTTTAATTGCTGTCAGTATCTCTTCTAGTGTGAATGGGGCTTGGAGAGCTTGGGATTGACTCTCAGATAGGGATGGTAAAGAGAGTGAGGTAAGGAATGTCTTAACTGATTTTTCCGGAGATGGAAGGGGAGAATTAATGTCCTTTCTTTCAGCGTCATTTATATTATAAAGTGAGTAGTAAAATTTATGAAACTGACTGGCTATTTCTGGTGTAGAGAAAACCTCTCCTATATCTGGGGATTTAATCTTGTGTATATAGTTATGTGACTTTCTCTGTTTCATACGCTGCATCATGAATTTTGACGCTTTGTCCCCATGTGCGTAGTATTTAAACTGTGTATGGAGGTAATATTTCGCTGAGGAAGTATTGAGAATGTTTTTTAGTTTAGATCTAGATTCTGTAAGTTCCTCAAGGTGGGCTTGTGACAGGGATTTTTTATGTAGAGTCTCTAACCGTTGGATCTGAGCCAATAATATATCAACTTGTTTTTTCCTCTGTTTTTTAATTCTTGCTCCCAGGTTAATAAATTGGCCCCTCATGTAGGCCTTATGGGCATCCCATAAGATATGTGGAGAGGTTTCGGGGAGGGAGTTGAGAGAGAAGAACTCTTCTAATAATGGTTGGATGGTTTTTAAATTATCTTCAGTCGTAATAAGCTGTTCATTCAACCACCACTTAAATGCTCGTGGTGCTAACGATGGGGCCAAAATGTTTAGGAATATGGGTGCATGATCGGAATGGAATATATTACCAATGTATGCCCGGTTACACAATCCTAGATGCTCCTTAGAGATTAATAAGTAATCTAATCGGTGGTATGAATGGTGGGGTGAGGAAAAGAAAGTGTAGTCCCGCCCGGAGGGGTTAAACAGACGCCAGACATCCAACAAGGCACTTTGATGCAATTTTCTTTTAAGATGTTTGAGGGCCCTGATAGATATTGCAGACTTCTTAGATGTCGAGTCTAGTAATTGCTCCATTGCAATATTTAAATCCCCTCCAAACAGAACCACTCCCTCCTTATAAGACTCCAAAAGGGAAAGAACCTCCACCAACCATGATACCTGATTAGTATTGGGAGCGTAGATATTAGCAAATGTATAATGTTGGTTAGCAATGGTACCCTTTAAAAAGATGTATCTACCTTCTACGTCCTGGGTGTGTGAAATATAGGAAAAGGGGAGGCCCCTTCGGAACCCAATGCTCACGCCTCTAGATGCTCCTGAATTGGAGCCACAGTGATACCACTGTGTGAATAGGGATCTGGAAAGGTTAGGGTATTTTTTGAATTTAAAATGTGTCTCTTGGAGCATCAGTACTGAGCATTTTTCATTCTTCATTTGTGAGAATATTTGGCTACATTTAGCAGGGGCGTGGAACCCTTTAACATTTAGCGAAGCTACACATAGGTCAGCCATCATCCTAGAATGTGGCCGATCGATGCAAGCTCTGAGAAATCTCATGTGGGTGCAATTTGAGGGTACTTAGCCTGTCTTGGCGGAGCATCTGGGTTCTAAAGACGCACCCCCTCGCCATGGGGAAGTATCCTAGATCATTGAAGGAACCTGTCATCATAACAAAAAGAACAGAACAAACTTGAGAACAAAGATAGCATACAGTTGTTATCATTTTGGGAAGTAGAGCTGTTACTCTCAATTTAAGGGGTAGGGGGGGAATAGTACACAACATGTTGTGACTCAGTATGTCACCCTCATATGGGCCTATAGGTAGGAACCTAAAATGGTACAAATCAGGTGGAGAAATAAAACATTATTCAGATGGAACATAAGACATATATGTGACTAGAGATATATAGATCTATTGAGATACTTAATAAAATCCTGGTTTAGAAGATCAGTACATATGATGTTGCTGGGTCCTAATGTGGATTTAAGGAAGTCCTCAATCTTCATTAAGAGGAAGGCGTCTTGGCGTGGAGGAGTTACGTCCTCTTCTTGATTTTTGGGATTTAGCTGGACGAGGAGTCTCCCAAGGAACAGCTGCTGGGAGGTTGGTTGATGTAATATTTCCTTGGATAACGTCCCAGTTTTCAATATGCAGGTGATCAATTTGCAGGATGTCAAATACTCTGTTCAGGTCTTGGAATGAGGATATTGAAAATCTCTGACCGTTGAATACAAAGGACAAGCCAAAAGGGAAGAGCCATTTATACATCACTTTGTTGTTGCGTAACCATTCAGTTAATGGTCTCAGGGCCCTTTTTTTCTTTAAGGTTGTTTGTGCTAAGTCCTGGTAATAGAAATAGGACAATCATCCACATTCACTTGTGGGGCGTTTCTAGCTTTGTTCAGGATAGCGTCCTTAACAGGATAGTGGAGGAATTTACAGATCACATCTCTTGGTGGTTCTGTAGCTTGAGGCTTGGGGCGCAATGCCCTGTGAACTCTCTCTAAGTTGATCTCATGAGAGGAATCTGGGCCTAGCAGCTGCAGGCATATATTCATCACTGTTTCTTGTATGTCATCTGCCCCCACGGATTCTGGTATACCTCTAAATCGCAAATTATTGCGTCTTCCCCTGTTCTCCTGATCTTCCAGGAGTATGTATAGGGAGTTTAGATGCCTTTGATGAAGGGACAAGGCAGAGGAAGTTTCTGTTTGATGCGATATTATCGCTAGCTGTGTTTCTTCTAACACTTCCACTCTCCTCCCTATATGCCGCATGTCCTCCTTAATAGAAGTGAGATCCGTTTTAAGCGGGTCTAGCGCTTCACACAGGGCCTCTTTCAGGAATGATCTTGATATAGGCAGGGTGTCAACTCCAGGGGAGACTTCCCTTACCTTCTCTGAGGCAGCAGCAGCTTTCCCACTGTACCCTGCAGTTCTCGGCGTTCCGGGCGCCATCTTGGAATCCTTAGCCACATGCATCTGTGCTGCTTTCTTTAGGAATTTCTCCATAGATTCACTGGGGATCGCTTCTTTGTTTTGCCCCTGTGTGTCCACGGGTCTTTGGCCACCTATCTTGACCATTTTGGCACCAAAAGGCTGGGTTGGAAAGGCTGTGAGGGCTTCTTATACAGCAGAGCTGCACTTCAGGCTGCCATCTAGCTCCGGTGCAGGCTCCGCCCCCCCTGGTGGTCCCTTTTGCTTGGATCGACCACCAAAGGACACAGGTAGCTCAGTAATATGTAGCACCAAACACCACACTACACCCCCTGTCACTTATTAACCCCTTATTAACCCCTGATCACCCCTGATCACCCCATATAGACTCCCTGATCACCCCCTGTCATTGATCACCCCCCTGTCATTGATCACCCCCTGTAAGGCTCCATTCAAACGTCCGTATGTTTTTTACGGATCCACGGATACATGGATCGGATCCGCAAAACACATACGGACATCTGAATGGAGCCTTATAGGGGGGTGATCAATGACAGGGGGGTGATCACCCCATATAGACTCCCTGATCACCCCCCTGTCATTGATCACCCCCCTGTCATTGCTCACCCCCCTGTAAGGCTGCATTCAGATGTCCGTATGTTTTTTACGGATCCACGGATACATGGATCGGATCCGCAAAACACATACGGACATCGGAATGCAGCCTTACAGGGGGGGTGATCAATGACAGGGGGGTGATCACCCCATATAGACTCCCTGATCACCCCCCTGTCATTGATCACCCCCCTGTAAGGCTCCATTCAAACGTCCGTATGTTTTTTACGGATCCACGGATACATGGATCGGATCCGCAAAACACATACGGACATCTGAATGGAGCCTTATAGGGGGGTGATCAATGACAGGGGGGTGATCACCCCATATAGACTCCCTGATCACCCCCCTGTCATTGATCACCCCCCTGTCATTGCTCACCCCCCTGTAAAGCTGCATTCAGATGTCCGTATGTTTTTTACGGATCCACGGATACATGGATCGGATCCGCAAAACACATACGGACATCGGAATGCAGCCTTACAGGGGGGGTGATCAATGACAGGGGGGTGATCACCCCATATAGACTCCCTGATCACCCCCCTGTCATTGATCACCCCCCTGTAAGGCTCCATTCAAACGTCCGTATGTTTTTTACGGATCCACGGATACATGGATCGGATCCGCAAAACACATACGGACATCTGAATGCAGCCTTACAGGGGGGTAATCAATGACAGGGGGGTGATTACCCCATATAGACTCCCTGATCACCCCCCTGTCATTGATCACCCCCCTGTCATTGCTCACCCCCCTGTAAGGCTGCATTCAGATGTCCGTATGTTTTTTACGGATACATGGATCGGATCCGCAAAACACATACGGACATCTGAATGCAGCCTTATAGGGGGGTGATCAATGACAGGGGGGTGATCACCCCATATAGACTCCCTGATCACCCCCCTGTCATTGATCACCCCCCTGTCATTGATCCCCCCCCTGTCATTGATCACCCCCCTGTAAGGCTCCATTCAGACATTTTTTTGGCCTAAGTTAGCGGAAATATATATTTTTTTCTTACAAAGTCTCATATTCCACTAACTTGTGTCAAAAAATAAAATCTCACATGAACTCCCCATACCCCTCACGGAATCCAAATGCGTAAAATTTTTTAGACATTTATATTCCAGACTTCTTCTCACGCTTTAGGGCCCCTAGAATGCCAGGGCAGTATAAATACCCCACATGTGACCCCATTTCGGAAAGAAGACACCCCAAGGTATTCACTGAGGGGCATATTGAGTTCATAAAAGATTGAAATTTTTGTCCCAAGTTAGTGGAAAGGGAGACTTTGTGAGAAAAAAATATATATCAATTTCCGCTAACTTGTGCCAAAAAAAAAAAAATTCTATGACCTCGCCATGCCCCTCATTGAATACCTTGGGGTGTCTTCTTTCAAAAATGGGGTCACATGTGGGGTATTTATACTGCCCTGGCATTTTAGGGGCCCTAAAGTGTGAGAAGAAGTCTGGGATCCAAATGTCTAAAAATGCCCTCATAAAAGGAATGTGGGCCCCTTTGCGCATCTAGGCTGCAATAAAGTGTCACACATCTGGTATCGCCGTACTCAGGAGAAGTTGGGCAATGTGTTTTGGGGTGTCATTTTACATATACCCATGCTGGGTGAGATAAATATCTTGGTCAAATGCCAACTTTGTATAAAAAATGGGAAAAGTTGTCTTTTGCCGAGATATATCTCTCACCCAGCATAAGTATATGTAAAAAGACACCCCAAAACACATTGCCCAACTTCTCCTGAATACGGCGATACCACATGTGTGACACTTTTTTGCAGCCTAGGTGGGCAAAGGGGCCCACATTCCAAAGAGCACCTTTAGGATTTCACAGGTCATTTACCTACTTACCACACATTAGGGCCCCTAGAATGCCAGGGCAGTATAACTACCCCACAAGTGACCCCATTTTAGAAAGAAGACACCCCAAAGTATTCCGTGAGGGGAATGGAGAGTTCCTAGAATTTTTTATTTTTTGTCACAAGTTAGCGGAAAATGAAGATTTTATTTATTTTTTCTTACAAAGTCTCATATTCCACTAACTTGTGACAAAAAATAAAAACTTCCATGAACTCACTATGCCCATGACGAGATACCTTGGGGTGTCTTCTTTCCAAAATGGGGTCACTTGTGGGGTAGTTATACTGCCCTGGCATTTTAGGGGCCCAAATGCGTGCGCAGTAGTTTGAAATCAAAATCTGTAAAAAATGGCCGGTGAAATCCGAAAGGTGCTCTTTGGAATGTGGGCCCCTTTGCCCACCTAGGCTGCAAAAAAGTGTCACACATCTGGTATTACCGTACTCAGGAGAAGTTGGGCAATGTGTTTTGGGTTGTCATTTTACATATACCCATGCTGGGTGAGATAAATATCTTGGTCAAATGCCAACTTTGTATAAAAAATGGGAAAAGTTGTCTTTTGCCGAGATATTTCTCTCACCCAGCATGAGTATATGTAAAAAGACACCCCAAAACACATTGCCCAACTTCTCTAGAATACGGCGATACCACATGTGTGACACTTTTTTGCAGCCTAGGTGGGCAAAGGGGCCCACATTCCAAAGAGCACCTTTAGGATTTCACAGGTCATTTACCTACTTACCACACATTAGAGCCCCTAGAATGCCAGGGCAGTATAACTACCCCACAAGTGACCCCATTTTGGAAAGAAGACACCCCAAGGTATTCCGTGAGAGGCATGGCGAGTTCCTAGAATTTTTTATTTTTTGTCACAAGTTAGCGGAAAATGATGATTTTTTCTTTTTTCTTTTTTTTTTTTCTTACAAAGTCTCATATTCCACTAACTTGTGACATGAACTCACTATGCCCATCACAAAATACCTTGGGGTGTCTTCTTTCCAAAATGGGGTCACTTGTGGGGTAGTTATACTGCCCTGGCATTTTAGGGGCCCGAATGCGTGAGAAGTGGTTTGAAATTAAAATCTGTAAAAAATGGCCTGTGAAATCCGAAAGGTGCTCTTTGGAATGTGGGCCCCTTTACCCACTTAGGCTGCAAAAAAGTGTCACACATCTGGTATCACCGTACTCAGGAGAAGTTGGGCAATGTGTTTTGGGTTGTCATTTTACATATACCCATGCTGGGTGAGATAAATATCTTGGTCAAATGCCAACTTTGTATAAAAAATGGGAAAAGTTGTCTTTTGCCGAGATTTTTCTCTCACCCAGCATGAGTATATGTAAAAAGACACCCCAAAACACATTGCCCAACTTCTCTAGAATACGGCGATACCACATGTGTGACACTTTTTTGCAGCCTAGGTGGGCAAAGGGGCCCACATTCCAAAGAGCACCTTTAGGATTTCACAGGTCATTTACCTACTTACCACACATTAGAGCCCCTAGAATGCCAGGGCAGTATAACTACCCCACAAGTGACCCCATTTTGGAAAGAAGACACCCCAAGGTATTCCGTGAGGGGCATGGCGAGTTCCTAGAATTTTTTATTTTTTGTCACAAGTTAGCGGAAAATGATGATTTTTTCTTTTTTCTTTTTTTTTTTTCTTACAAAGTCTCATATTCCACTAACTTGTGACATGAACTCACTATGCCCATCACGAAATACCTTGGGGTGTCTTCTTTCCAAAATGGGGTCACTTGTGGGGTAGTTATACTGCCCTGGCATTTTAGGGGCCCGAATGCGTGAGAAGTGGTTTGAAATTAAAATCTGTAAAAAATGGCCTGTGAAATCCGAAAGGTGCTCTTTGGAATGTGGGCCCCTTTACCCACTTAGGCTGCAAAAAAGTGTCACACATCTGGTATCACCGTACTCAGGAGAAGTTGGGCAATGTGTTTTGGGGTGTCTTTTTACATATACCCATGCTGGGTGAGATAAATATCTTGGTCAAATGCCAACTTACGCTTTTTGCAGTTTCTGATCCCCGCGGTCCCTGACCGCAGGGATCAGAAACCTTAGTGTCCCTCAAACAGATTTTACACCCCCCCCCCTGCACCCCTGAATGATTTTTTGCCGGCGGGTGGTGGGGGGGGGGGGGAGTTGTGGGCGGTGGGGGCGGTGTGGGAGGCGGGCGGTGCGGCAGGCAGGATCGCGATCCCCCGCCCGCCTCCCCTTGAAAATTCGTTGGTGTTCAGTGGGTATACCAGTGTGCCAGCACATTGCTGGCACCCTGGTATAAACGCGATGTCAGCCGTTTAACCCTTTCCATACAGCGGTCCGTACAGACTGCTGTATGGAAAAAGTTAACAGTAAGAGGGAGCTCCCTCCCTCTCCCATCGGGGGGCTGCAGTGCCTTTGCATCCCCCCGATGGGGAGGGAGAGAGCCCCCAGACAGCCCCCCGACAGATCCCCTCCTTACCCTTCCCCGTCTGCGCAGTTCTGACCAGTACTGAGCAGACGGGGAAGGTTCCCATGGCAACAGGACGCTGTCTCAGGCATCCTGCTGTCCATTGTGCTGAACAGATCTGTGCTAAAAGGCATAGATCTGTTCAGACAAAGTGTAAAATACAGTACAGTACAATATATATTGTACTGTACTGTATTATACAGACATCAGACCCACTGGATCTTCAAGAACCAAGTGGGTCTGGGTCCAAAAAAAGTAAAAAAAAATGAGAAAAAAGTAAAAATCAAATAACACATTTATCACTGATTAAAAATGAAAAAAATAAAATTCCCTACACATGTTTGGTATCGCCGCGTCCGTAACGACCTGATCTATAAAACGGTCATGTTACTTTCCCCGCACGGTGAACGCCATAAAAATAAAAAAATAAAAACTATTAAGAAAATTGAAATTTTGCCCACCTTACTTCCCAAAAAAGATAATAGAAGTGATCAAAAAAGTCGCATGTACGCCAAAATAGTACCAATCAAACCGTCATCTCAACCCGCAAAAATTATACCCTACCCAAGATAATCGCCCAAAAACTGAAAAAACTATGGCTCTCAGACTATGGAAACACTAAAACATGATTTTTTTTGTTTCAAAAATGAAATCATTGTGTAAAACTTAAATAAATAAAAAAAGTATACATATTAGATATCGCCGCGTCCGTATCGACCGGCTCTATAAAAATATCACATGACCTAACCCCTCAGGTGACCACCGTAAAATAAAAACGCTGTAAAAAAAGCCATTTTTTGTCATCTTACGTCACAAAAAGTGTAATAGCAAGCGATCAAAAAGTCATGTGCACCCCAAAATAGTGCCAATCAAACCGGCATCTCATCCCGCAAAAAATGAGACCCTACTTAAGATAATCGCCCAAAAACTGAAAAAACTATGGCTCTTAGACTATGGAGACACTAAAACATTTTTTTATTTTTTATGAAATCATTGTGTAAAACTTACATAAATAAAAAATATTGTATACATATTAGGTATCGCCGCGTCCGTGACAACCTGCTCTATAAAATTACCACATGATCTAACCTGTCAGATGAATGTTGTAAATAAAAAAAATAAAAAAACGTGCCAAAAAATCTATTTCTTGTTACCTTGCCGCACAAAAAAGTGTAATATAGAGCAACCAAAAATCATATGTACCCTAAACTAGTACCAACAAAACTGCCACCCTATCCCGTAGTTTCTAAAATGGGGTCACTTTTTTGGAGTTTCTCCTCTGGGGGTGCATCAGGGGGGCTTCAAATGGGACGTGGTGTCAATAAAAACAGTCCAGCAAAATCTGCCTTCCAAAAACCGTATGGCATTCCTTTCCTTCTGCGCCCTGCCGTGTGCCCGTACAGCGGTTTACGACCACATAGGGGGTGTTTCTGTAAACTACAGAATCAGGGCCATAAATAATGAGTTTTGTTTGGCTGTTAACCCTTGCTTTGTATTTGGAAAAAAAAAATATTAAAATTGAAAATCTGCCAAAAAAGTGGAATTTTGAAATTGTATCTCTATTTTCCATTAAATCTTGTGCAACACCTAAAGGGTTAACAAAGTTTGTAAAATCAGTTTTGAATACCTTGAGGGGTGTAGTTTCTTAGATGGGGTCACTTTTATGGAGTTTCTACTCTAGGGGTGCATCAGGGGGGCTTCAAATGGGACATGGTGTCAAAAAACCAGTCCAGCAAAATCTGGCTTCCAAAAACCATACGGCGCACCTTTCCCTCTGCTCCCTACTGTGTGCCCGTACAGTAGTTTACGGCCACATATGGGGTGTTTCTGTAAACGGCAGAGTCAGGGCAATAAAGATACAGTCTTGTTTGGCTGTTAACCCTTGCTTTGTTGGTGGAAAAAATGGGTTAAAATGGAAAATTAGGCAAAAATATGAAATTCTCAAATTTCATCCCCATTTGCCAATAACTCTTGTGCAACACCTAAAGGGTTAACAA
This sequence comes from Bufo bufo, assembly GCF_905171765.1. Taxonomy (NCBI): domain Eukaryota; kingdom Metazoa; phylum Chordata; class Amphibia; order Anura; family Bufonidae; genus Bufo; species Bufo bufo. The sequence goes on from NC_053394.1 coordinate 65,285,058, forward strand.
AGTTTGTAAAATCAGTTTTGAATACCTTGAGGGGTGTAGTTTATAGAATGGGGTCATTTTTGGGCGGTTTCTATTATGTAAGCCTCGCAAAGTGACTTCAGACCTGTAGTGGTCCCTAAAAATTGGGTTTTTGTAAATTTCTGAAAAATTTCAAGATTTGCTTCTAAACTTCTAAGCCTTGTAACATCCCCAAAAAATAAAATATCATTCCCAAAATGCTACAAACATGAAGTAGACATATGGGGAATGTAAAGTCATCACAATTTTTGGGGGTATTACTATGTATTACAGAAGTAGAGAAACTGAAACTTTGAAATTTGCAAATTTTTCAAAATGTTTGGTAAATATGGTATTTTTTTATGTAAAAAATTACTTTTTTGAACCAATTTTAGCAGTGTCATGAAGTACAATATGTGACGAAAAAACAATCTCAGAACGGCCTGGGTAAGTCAAAGCGTTTTAAAGTTATCACCACTTAAAGTGACACTGGTCAGATTTGCAAAAAATGGCCAAGTCCTTAAGGTGAAATAGGGCTGAGTCCTTAAGAGGTTAATGACAATCAATTGCTGTTGTGCAAATGGGATAGACAACAGGTGTAAATTATAGGCAATTAGAAAGACACCCCCAATAAAGGAGTGGTTCTGCAGGTGGTGACCACAGACCACTTCTCAGTTCCTATGCTTCCTGGCTGATGTTTTGGTCACTTTTGAATGCTGGCGGTGCTTTCACTCTAGTGGTAGCATGAGACGGAGTCTACAACCCACACAAGTGGCTCAAGTAGTGCAGCTTATCCAGGATGGCACATCAATGCGATCTGTGGCAAGAAGGTTTGCTGTGTCTGTCAGCGTAGTGTCCAGAGCATGGAGGCGCTACCAGGAGACAGGCCAGTACATCAGGAGACGTGGAGGATGCCGTAGGAGGGCAACAACCCAGCAGCAGGACCGCTACCTCCGCCTTTGTGCAAGGAGGAACAGGAGGAGCACTGCCAGAGCCCTGCAAAATGACCTCCAGCAGGCCACAAATGTGCATGTGTCTGCTCAAACGGTTAGAAACAGACTCCATGAGGGTGATATGAGGGCCCAACATCCACAGGTGGGGGTTGTGCTTACAGCCCAACACCGTGCAGGACGTTTGGCATTTGCCAGAGAACACCAAGTTTGGCAAATTCGCCACTGGCGCCCTGTGCTCTTCATAGATGAAAGCAGGTTCACACTGAGCACATGTGACAGACGTGACAGAGTCTTGAGACCCCGCGGAGAACATTCTGCTGCCTGCAACATCCTCCAGCATGACCGGTTTGGCATTGGGTCAGTAATGGTGTGGGGTGGCATTTCTTTGGAGGGCCGCACAGCCCTCCATGTGCTCGCCAGAGGTAGCCTGACTGCCATTAGGTACCGAGATGAGATCCTCAGACCCCTTGTGAGACCATATGCTGGTGCGGTTGGCCCTGGGTTCCTCCTAATGCAAGACAATGCTAGACCTCATGTGGCTGGAGTGTGCCAGCAGTTCCTGCAAGACAAAGGCATTGCTGCTATGGACTGGCCCGCCCGTTCCCCAGACCTGAATCCAATTGAGCACATCTGGGACATCATGTCTCGCTCTACCCACCAACGTCACAGACTGTCCAGGAGTTGGCAGATGCTTTAGTCCAGGTCTGGGAGGAGATCCCTCAGGAGACCGTCCTCCACCTCATTAGGAGCATGCACAGGCGTTGTAGGGAGGTCATACAGGCACGTGGAGGCCACACACACTACTGAGCCTCATTTTGACTTGTTTTAAGGACATTACATCAAAGTTGGATCAGCCTGTAGTGTGTTTTTCCACTTTATTTTTGAGTGTGACTTCATGGGTTGAAAAATTTGATTTCCATTTTTTTTTTTTTTGTGTGATTTTGTTGTCAGCACATTCAACTTTGTAAAGAACAAAGTATTTCAGAAGAATATTTAATTAACTCAGATCTAGAATCGTTAATTTCTAACAATAATTTGTTTTCCCTTAGTCCTAACAGCAGCACAGATGGGGTTAACTGCCCCTGTGGACTGGTAGGACCAGCGGAATTTTTAATGAGCCCAAGAACCAATAAACGATCTTCAGCTCCCTGAAAGGGAGGAGATCACCCCCCAGCCCACTGTGTTTTTAACAAGCATAATGTATTTAGGGTGGGATATTTGTATGCTGCTGTTAGGACTAAGGGAAAAAAAATTATCGTTAGAAATTAACGATTCCCTTACGTCCTACCAGCAGCACAGATGGGGAGATAGCAAGAAGAATCCCCTAGGGAGGGTCCTTATGCCTGGCAGAACTAAGAACTGTCTGCCCAAAAGCCGAAAACTCTGCCATCCTAGCATCTATCCTATAATGGGAGATGAAGGTTGACTCAGAGCTCCAGGAGGCCGCCTTACAGATCAACTCTAAGGGGAGAAGTCTTCTCTCCGCAACAGAGGTGGAGACAGCCCTAGTAGAATGGGCTCTCACAAACTCCGGAGGATCTAGGGATTGGGAGACGAAAGCTTCCCTAATGGCCTCCTTGATCCAGCGACTAATGGTGGCTTTAGACGCTTTACGGCCTTTAGACTTACCGGCAAACAGGATAAGGAGATTCTCATCTATCCTGAACTCTCTGGATCTATCCACATAGACCTGGAGGCATCTTGAAATATCCAGCGGGTCTCTTGCTGGAGTATCAGAGGAGGAGGCTGAAAACAAAACTGGTAAAGAGATTACCTGGTTGATATTTTGGAAGGTAGGCACCTTAGTCCTGAAGTAGGGTAAGAACTTCAGGAGTACTCTGTCCTGTAAGAAGATAATATACGGGTGAATTGCAGAGAAAGCCTGCAATTCAGAGATTCTTTTGGCTGAAGCTACAGCCAGAAGAAAAACCATCTTTAAAGTCAAAAATTTGAATTCCACCTCCTCCAAAGGCTCGAAGGGGGGAGATGCTAGCCCCCTGAGCACTACTGAAAGATCCCACTGGGGAATAGGTTTCAGTATAGTAGGCTTTAGTCTTTCAGCTCCCTTCAGGAAGCGTTTGATGAGTGGGTCCCGAGAATGTGGCCTGTTGAGACAGGCCAGGATGGCACAAATCTGTACCTTCAAGGTAGCTGGAGATAGGCCCCTATCTAATCCATCTTGAAGGAATTGTAGTATCGCAGGAAGTGGCGGATCTGCGGACGCCACTTGTTTGGAATCACACCATGCCACGAAGATTCTCATGATCCTGGAGTAGGCCTTCTTTGTAGAATCTGCTCTGGAATGCGACAAAGTTCTCAGGACCGACTCGGAAAGCCCTTCTATATTGGGAAGGGACTGGTCAACCTCCAGGCTGTCAGGTTGAACCTGTGCAGATCTGGGCAGAGGTGAGTGTCCCACGACACCAGGGTCTGCTCCGGGGGGAGTCTCCAGTATTGTCCCCGACTCATCTGAATGAGCTGGGTAAACCAGGATCTCCTGGGCCAGAACGGTATGATGGCTATTACCGAGGCCTGATCCTGACGAATTTTCGTCAATACCCTCGGTATCATGGAAAACGGAGGGAAGATGTAAGCCAGCCTGAACCTCCACGGTATCGACAGAGCATCTATCGCCAGGGGGTTGTCCTCCCTGTACAGGGAACAGAACCTCAGCACCTTGGCGTTGAACCTGGTTGCCATGAGATCCACCTCTGGCATACCCCATCTGTGAACTAACTGCCTGAAGATCTCCGGATGCAGAGACCACTCCATGGTCGGTAATCCCCGACTTAAGCGGTCCGCTATCATATTGAGGGAACCTCGAATATGAGTGGCAGATAGATGGGAAAGGTTCGTCTCTGCCCACCGAAGAATTACCCCGATCTCTGACAGAAGGGGCAATGATCTTGTGCCTCCCTGCTTGTTTATATAGAGAACCGCAGTCATATTGTCTGACTGGACTTTCACTGCTTTGCCCTGGATCTGAGGGGCGAAGTGAAGGAGGGCTAGCCGGATAGCTCGCATCTCGCGAAGATTGGAAGAAAGACGCCGCTCCAGAGGAGACCAAGATCCCTGTACTGGGGATCCGTCCAGGTGAGCGCCCCAGCCTACAAGGGACGCGTCTGTAGTCAATATGACCCAAGCTGGTTGGGTCATAGACTTCCCTGCTGGCAGCTGAAACCACCATCTGAGGGAATTCCGGGTTTGACCGGACAGGGAGCACAGGGAATCTAGCCCCGCAGGGCTGCCGTTCCATAAGTGTAAGACCTCCAACTGAAGAGGACGGAGGTGCCATAGTGCCCAAGGGACTGCGTCCGCAGCCGCTGACATGAGCCCCAGCATCTTCATGAGAGTCCGGATAGAGATTCGACGAGGGACAAAAAGGACTCTTGCTAGGTCCTGAATCCACACTCTCCTTTCTAGAGTCAACCGGAGGGACATCTCCACAGAGTCGACCACGAATCCTAAATAATGGATTGAAGTCGATGGGCTCACATTCGACTTCTGCCAGTTGATAATCCAGCCCAGGCGGAGGAGAAAGGAGATTGCGATCTGAAGATGGTGGGTAAGAACCGGAACTGAAGAGGCTATGAAGAGCCAATCGTCCAGATAAGGAATAATAGTCAGTCCTTGAAGTCTCAAAGCTGCCACCACCGACACCACCACATTGGTGAAGATAAGGGGGGCAGAAGAGATTCCGAAGGGAAGCGCGGTGAACTGAAAGTGCCTGCGAACCCCTAAAATCTGGACCGCGATCCTGAGGAATTTCCGTGAAGCGGAATGGATCGGGATGTGAAGATACGCATCCTTGAGGTCTAGAGTAGCCATTACGTCCCCAGGGTTGAGGATATGGCTGACTGACCTTATGGTTTCCATACGAAACCTGGTTTTCCTTATAAATCGATTGAGGAATCTCAAGTCGATGATCATCCGGAGATCTCCCGTCTTCTTGGGAACCAGGAACACTGGAGAATAAATCCCTAGGCCTCTCTCCCCTGCCGGCACCTCCTCTAGGGCTCCCTTGGAGATATAGTCCTGAATATAAGTTTCTAGGATCCGTTGTTTGGCAGACCCGAAGTTTCGCGTGGCGATGAATCTCTCTGGGGGGAGGGAGATAAGATCTACCCGGTACCCGGCAGAAATTATGTCCTGAACCCAGGGGTCTGCGATCAAATGGGCCCAAGGGTCTGGGGGAGGGGTACGAGAAAGTCTAGAGGAGATACTGCAGGGGCAGCAGGGCTTATCCAAGAGCCTCGAGGAGGCCCATAGTCAGGAGGGTTTTGCCTCCCTGGTGGGTTTGCGGGAGCGTCTCGAATATTTACGAGACGGCCCCCCCCAATCTCTGCGCCTAGACTGCTGCCCTGGACGGCCTCCGCCTTTCTTCTCTTGTCTGGGGCGTCCCCCGAAAGGGCTGCTGGGAGAGACTCTTCCCTTTCTTGTCGGAGAGTCCCTCCATGATCCTGTCCAATTCGGACCCGAACAGCCTATCCGGCTCAAAGGGGAGCCCACAAAGGTTGAATTTTGACGCGTTGTCCGCGATCCATGGCTTCAGCCAAAGTGGTCTGCGGGCAGCTGAAACTAGGGCCATAGTTTTGGCAGCCAGCTTCAGCTGCATCTGGGTGGAATCGACCAGGAAATCCATCGCCAGATTGGCAGATTTGAAGGCTGCCAAGACGTCGTCTCTCGAAACGCTCTGGTCCACGTCCGTCTGGATCTGGTTGAGCTTAGAACGTAGAAAGGAGGCTACTTCAGTGGCCGCAATTGAAGTTGATGCGGAGGCAGCCGCCGCCACGTAACCCCTTCTGAGGGTGCACTCTTCCCTCCGGTCTAGAGGGTCCTGCAGACTAGACCTATCATCTGCAGGGACCAGAGTGCGCCTGGACAACTTGGCTATAGCCATGTCCACCTTGGGAACGGAACCCCACGATTCCACCAAGGGTTTAGCCATCGGGTACATGAGCTTAAATTTCCTGGTGAGGACTGGGCCTTTCTCAGGCTTTCTCCACTCTGTACGCATTACAGAGAGAAGGGTCTCATCCGCTCTAAAGACACGCTGTGTCCGTTCGGCGGGATCGGAGGACTCCCCCATGTCAATATCCTGGTCCCTCGACCTGATGGACTTCAGCAACTTCTGCGTTTTCTCTGGAGGAAAAAAGCAAGAAGTTAATTCTTCCTCCTCAGAAGAAGACCCCACGGAACAGGGGGTAGGTCTCTCGACCGGTGCAACCACTTCCATGGGAGTCTGAGAGGATCCTGGTAGCCTCTCATTAGGCAGACACACCACTCCCTTAATGGAATCATCCACGTAAGTCTTTGTCCACTGAAACATCTCTTGCATCGTGGGTTCCGTGGATGCCTGTGTGCGGCAACTCTCGCACCTCGAGTAAGGGCAGTTGTCGTCCAAAGGTGTGTTACACTCGTAACAGGCCAAATGCTTCCTTTTGGCCCCGGACTTCCGCTGATCCGCATCTTTAGGGGAAGCCATAACTGTAAGAAGAAGAAACAGGTCAAAACACCTACAAACACAAAGTGGAGGTGAAACAAGACCATATGGGCGCCCACCAGCACAGAAGAAACTAGAGCTGTGAAGAAAAAAACCCAAGGCAAGCAATATATCACTAGAATATATGAAGCACAAGGAACTCTGGAGCTAGCTTGTGAAAGCGGTGCAACCAGAGCACTGAATGACAGGCTCTGGGCGCTTAAAATGAGGAAGCCCCGCCCCCCTATGTGTCTCCCCAGGCTACCTGAACCTTAGAGACATTTATAAGGAGCCAAAAAAACCCGAGCGGTGAAATTTACCAAACCCCACCGCATCGGACGAAAAACCGGAAGTGACGTAGCGCACAGGGTGCGCGTCACTTCCGGACACCGCGGCGAGAAGAGGTACCGGACACCGCAGAGACGCCGAATCAAGGCGGAAGAGGAGAGGGGAGCCACTCCTCCCCCGACGGTACCCCCAATAAGATAAGTGTATCAGCGATACCGCCTAAAATAAAGGCATTACAATAAAGGGGCAATTTTCCTATAGGAAAAAAAGAGAGCCCCTCAAGCACTCTTTAGCTCCCTGAGAGGGAGCGATACGCCAGTCAACCTGTCCAAAGGACAGAAAAAAACACGGTGGGCTGGGGGGTGATCTCCTCCCTTTCAGGGAGCTGAAGATCGTTTATTGGTTCTTGGGCTCATTAAAAATTCTGCCGGTCCTACCAGTCCACAGGGGCAGTTAACCCCATCTGTGCTGCTGGTAGGACGTAAGGAAATGTGTTATTTTTGTGTTCCCTTTATTTTTTTGAGCAGTGTATATATAAAAAATAAAAAAAAGCAGACTGATGTACTAGCCCTAAAAAGGGCTTTTTGGGGTGCTGTCAAGACGCTGTCCTTACAGCAGATGAGTCTTTGAGGACTGGGGTGGACACAGAACACTGGCCTAGCTAACGATTTCCCTATTAATTCAGCAGCAGCAGCACTCTCCCTGCTCTAACAATGCAGCTTCAGAATGAATCTAAGATGGATGCTGTCCTTGCTTTTTGATAGGAGGTGGGAGGGTCTGGGAGGGAGGGTATGCTGATTGGCTGGAATGTGTCTGCTGACTGTGAGGTACAGGGTCAAAGTTTGCTCAATGATGACGTATAGGGGGCGGACCGAACATCGCATATGTTCGCCCGCCGCGGCGAACGCGAACAAGCGATGTTAGCCGGGAACTTTTTGCCGGCGAATAGTTCGTGACATCCCTATTGACGAAGTGGAATTAGATCTAAATTTCAGGAAAAATTTGATTCGCAATGAAGCCGAATTTCCTCACAATTCGTGGTAAAATGGCTGCTGCATTTGTTAGGACATGGAGCAAAGAACTCTGGGAACAAGGGATCACCCACAATGCCATGCATGCAGCCAATTAGCAGCCAGCCAGCCCCTATCATGTCACAGCCCTATAAATAGCCTCAGACATATTGGATTCTGCAATTTTCCAGTGTACTTAGTGCAGCGAGAGATATCAGCAGGCACTAGGAACAGTGCTAGGAAAGACTTCATTGTGCTGAAAAAACAAGTTACAAGTCCAGGGAAAGATTATTCAAGGTGTAGGGAAAGGATAGGGAGGTATCAACTACATTAAAAAAGGAGAACAAATTGGAGATCCAAATTGCAGTTATACTGCTGCTTTTAGGTTTTTTGCACTATAGGATACATCAGTAACTCCGGCAAACCTTTCTTGTTTTTGGGGTGCAAGTTCTGTGTGAAACAGCCATTGACGAGGTGTATTAATAGGAAAGATATGTACGTCCTATCAGTCTTTCTGCATTGATTTTATATTGTTTTACTTTTTTTGTGGGTTGTATTAATAAGAAAAAAAAAGAGGAAAAAATATATGTCATAATTGCCATTCAGCGTTGAAGTTACATTGTACTACAGCCATTTAAAGGGTGCGAATATTTAAAAAGGACATTTTTATCGCGAATATCAGCACTTCGAGAATGACGAATATTCTTCTTTTTTTTTTTAACACAGTTCACATCAGGTGATCATCCCTCCCTTCTTCTAGCTTGTAGGCCAATGGGAAGGCTTTTACACAGCTTAGCAACATCCCTAGCAACCAATAGAAAAGTTGCCTGCCCCTTACTATACAAGTTGCACGTATAGCGAAAAAATATGCGCATCATTAATTGCCGAAAATTCGCAAGTGCAAATATATTGGAGCGCTCTGGTGGGGAGAATGAAAATTAGGCGGCACTGCAGGACGTCACAAAAATATGTATGTACCCGGTCCTCAACTACCTGTCCCTTTAAAACGCATACGGGGGTGCACAGCCTCAACAGCAAGCGATATGACCACGTAGAAGATAATGGAAAAGGCGAAACTCACCAGTGTGGATAAATCGATGGTTACAAGGAAGGTTAGCGTCCTGGTTACTTTGACAACCTGACGCAGTGACATGTATAAGATGCGCGTGTTAGCGCAATTATGTCACTGGCCCGACGAAGCGCAAGTTAGCGCGAAACGGCCGCTGCCGATGACTCCTTCGGTGTTACCACGCACCGTATGCTCCAGCCCGAAGATTTTACCTTTTTGTACCAATAAAGGATCGTTTTATCCACGCTGGTGAGTGCCGCCTTTTCCATGATCTTCTAAGTGGTTATATTGGAGCACTCTATCTGCATATAAAGCTATTCTAATGTTCTGCTGTGTCAACCATTTTCTCCAGTCTCAGGAAACTTTTACCAGCTTGAGAAATGTAGCATGAGTGACCCACGCCGGTATTTCACGCGCATTACGTGAATAATAAATTGCCGATTTTCACAATCAAGAATATAATCTCGAAATCTCGAATTCATGATTATATGACGAATATTCTACAAAATATTTGCGAAATATCATGAATTCGAATATTGCCCCTGCCGCTCTTCACTACCTATTAGCCGTTCTGCGTTGATTTTACATTGTTTTACTTTTTTTTTTACTTGTTTTGGGGGGGAGGATTAATAAGAAAATAAAAAAAATATATGTCAAAATTGCCGTTCAGCGATGAAGTTACATTGTACTACAGAAAACCACAGAAATAAGATAATAATGCACTTAGTAAAGTAGATGCAAGCATTATATATGGACAAAGTCCTCACTCTGATATGATAATATCTGAGACACTTAGTCAATATATTTTGATCAAAACACATCTAAGCCCGCCTACCAAGCGCCAAGGTGGTCTCAGGTCAGGCGGGTCCTACGCTAAACCTACCTAAGCCGTTGGGCTTCTATGTTCAGGAGCGCAGACGCCGCACATATGGTGTGCTGCTCCTAGTCACCTCCATGTGCGTCAAACAACCAATGGGAGGAGGAGTCAGCACACCTATATGTACCACCTAATCAAGGCGCTCTATTGGATAGGAAGGGCAAAAGTGCAGAGGAATGCTACTCCCAAGATAAAATAGGTGCGCATTCACACTTGAAGGTGCCACTCCCTCAAGCAAATACTACATAGACAAAAAAATCACAGAAAAAACTAAGATAAAAACATCCTGCACGGTATGATATACAAATGTGCGGATGTCCCTGGCCATATTATTGAAGAAAACCACATAAATAAGATAATAATGCACTTAGTAAAGTAGATGCAAGCATTATATATGGACAAAGTCCTCACTCTGATATGATAATATCTGAGACACTTAGTCAATATATTTTGATCAAAACACATCTAAGCCCGCCTACCAAGCACCAAGGTGGTCTCAGGTCAGGCGGGTCCTACGCTAAACCTACCTAAGCCGTTGGGCTTCTATGTTCAGGAGCGCAGACGCCACACATATGGTGTGCTTCTCCAAGTCACCTCCATGTGCATCAAGCAACCAATGGGAGGAGGAGTCAGCACACCTATATGTACCACCTAATCAAGGCGCTCTATTGGATAGGAAGGGCAAAAGTGCAGAAGAATGCTACTCCCATTGGTTGCCAGTCAGGTGTGCTGACTCCTCCTCCCATTGGTTGCTTGACGCACATGGAGGTGACTAGGAGCAGCACACCATATGTGCGGCGTCTGCGCTCCTGAACATAGAAGCCCAACGGCTTAGGTAAGTTTAGCGTAGGACCCGCCTAACCTGAGACCACCTTGGCGCTTGGTAGGCGGGCTTAGATGTGTTTTGATCAAAATATATTGACTAAGTGTCTCAGATATTATCATATATAATGCTTGCATCTACTTTACTAAGTGCATTATTATCTTATTTCTGTGGTTTTCTTCAATAATATGGCCAGGGACATCCGCACATTTGTATATCATACCGTGCAGGATGTTTTTATCTTAGTTTTTTCTGTGATTTTTTTACATTGTACTACAGCCATTTACGGGATGTATTAAAAGGAAATATACGTACGTCCCATTAGCCGTTCTGTGGTGAATTATGATTGTTTTATATCTTTTTTTGGCGTGTATTAATAGGAAAAATAAAATGTCTTAATTGCCGTTCTGCGGTAAAGTTAAATTGTACTACAGCCATTTATGGGGTGTATTGAAGGGAAATAAATCTACTTCCTATTATCTGTTCAGCGGTGAATAGTGATTGTTATTATTTTGGGGGGGAATTTATTAATCAGAAAAAATATTTGTCTTAATTGCCTTTCAGCTATTTATGCGGTGAATTAAAAATAAATATACGTACAGTGCCTTGCAAAAGTATTCATCCCCCTTGACTTTTTTTGCATTTTGTTACACAACAGCCTTAAGTTCAATGTCTTGTTAATCTGAATTTTATGTGATGGATCAGAACACAATAGTCTAAGTCGGTGAAGTGAAATGGGAAAAATATATAAATAAAAGTATTGTTTAGAACTAGAAAACAGAAAATTGGCATGTGCATATGTATTCACCCCCTTTGTTAGGAAGCCCCAAAAAAGCTCTGATGCAACCAATTACTTTCAGAAGTCACATAATTAGTGAAATGATGTCCACCTGTGTGCAATCTAAGTGTCACATGATCTGTCATTACATATACACACCTTTTTTGAAAGGCCCCAAAGGCTGCAACACCTAAGCAAGAGGCATCACTAACCAAACACTGCCATGAAGACCAAGGAACTCTCCAAACAAGTAAGGGACAATGTTGTTGGGAAGTACAAGTCAGGGTTAGGTTATAAAAAAATAGGCAAATCTTTGATGATCCCCAGGAGCACCATCAAATCTATCATAACTAAATGGGAAGAACATGGCACAACAGCAAACCTGCCAAGAGACGGATGCCCACCAAAACTCACGGACCAGGCAAGGAGGGCATTAATCAGAGAGGCAGCACAGAGACCTAAGGTAACCCTGGAGGAGCTGCAGAGTTGCACAGCAGAGACTGGAGTATCTGTACATAGGACGAAAATAAGCCGTACGCTCCATAGAGTTGGGCTTTATGGCAGAGTGGCCAGAAGAAAGCCATTACTTTCAGCTAAAAAAACAGAAAGGCACGTTGTGAGTTTGAGAAAAGGCATGTGGGAGACTCCCAAAATGTATGGAGGAAGGTGCTCTGGTCTGTTGAGACTAAAATTTAACTTTTCGGCCATCAAAGAAAACTTTATGTCTGGCACATTACCCAAAGAGCACCATCCCCACAGTGAAACATGGTGGTGGCAGCATCATGCTGTAGGGATGTTTTTCAGCAGCCGGGACTGGGAAACTGGTCAGAGTTAAGGGAAAGATAGATGGTGCTAAATACAGGGATATTTTTGAACAAAACCTGTACCACACTGTGCGTGATTTAAGGCTAGGACGGAGGTTCGCCTTCCAGCAGGACAATGACCCCAAACACACTGCTAAAGCAACACTTGAGTGGTTTAAGGGGAAACATGTAAATGTATTGGAATGGCCTAGTCAAAGCCCAGATCTCAATCCAATAGAAAATCTGTGGTCAGACTTAAAGATTACTGTTCACAAGTGCAAACCATCCAACTTGAAGGAGCTGGAGCAGTTCTGCAAGGAGGAATGGGCAAAAATCCCAGTGGTAAGATGTGGCAAGCTCAAAGAGACTTATCCAAAGCGACTTGGAGCTGTGATTGCCGCAAAAAGTGGCTCTACAAAGTAGAGGGGGGTGAATTAGGGGGGTGAATAGTTATGCACATTGACTTTTTCTGTCATTTTGTCCTATTTGTTGTTTGCTTGACAATAAAAGAAAAAACAAACATCTTCAAAGTTGTGGCTATGTTCTGTAAATTACATAATGCTAATCCTCAAACAATCCATGTTAATTCCAGGTTGTGAGGGACCAAAATACGAAAAAAAACAAAGGTGGGTGAATAATTTTGCAAAGTTCTGTATGTCCCATTAGCCGTTCTGCATTGTTATATTTCTTTTTTTTGGGTGTATTAATAAGAAAAAGAATACGTCTTAATTGCCGTTCTAGTGTGAAGTTATATTGTACTACAGCCATTTACGGGGTGTATTGAAGGGAAATAGACCTACAGATGTGTCATCGCCACCGCTCCCTTATTTCGCAATTCGTTACTAACTAAACGCAATTTTATCTCCCACAGTCTATCAATACACACCAATGCCAGTAGATGGCGGTGTTGAGTTAAAGTTAATATCGCTATCCGGCTCACCTCACGCGGAATACTCGCCAGTGTGAACTCAGCCTTAATGTAATGTCCACATATAAATATTGGAATGGCTTAGGTTCAGAGTGTATATACTGTACAGTGTATCTACTGTATTTATGTATGTATAAATATATATATATATATATATATATATATATATATATATGTATTGCTGGCAATCATGGATCTTGTGTAGTGGTTATCTGCTCACTACAGTACTATTATATGATAGTAATAAAATGTGCAATTGTATTTTTCTATTTTTTTGTTATCTTTTTCTATGTTTTTTTAAAAATAAGGAACAGGGATTTTTGTGATTTTATGCACAGTAAATTATTAAAAAAATAAATAGATTAATATTTTATATACAGAGCCGACCATCGATCCTATATTTAAATATATACAAAAGGGTAGGCACAGTACTTTCTTATTTAATCTGTTTTGTCCATAGTGATAGTGATAGTGCCAACATTGGTGTTATCAAAATCCAATCCACTTGTACAGTCACAGATCTAAAGACATACTGTACACTAATTGAGCGGTGTATACAGATCTACAATAGAATGGTGGATACAGATACAGTACTGTATATAATAGAGCGGTGTATACAGATATATTATACAGATTTATTATGCAAATAAATCCCAGTCTTTACTGAGAGAACATCCTGCAGTGGTTATCATACTGGTTAATGAAACAGGCAGATCAGGATTAGCAGAGCTCAAGAGACCTGACAATCTATTCATGAACCAGGAGGTGCAGGATGAACAGTGATACAGGTTGAACTTATTGTACTAAAAAGGGTCATGCTCTGGTGGCAAGGACATGAGGGGGAGTTCTACTACTCCTTATTACTGTATTTATTTATTTTTTTACCTTCTACCTTACTACAGTATTTAAATAAATAGTCATTAATACTGGGTACAGATTATGTCAATGAGCTCTCCGTTTATGTATATAGTGAAAAACCAATAATAATATACATTATATCTTCTTATTAACGAAGATAGAAAATATAGCGCTATATTCTCTATCTTAGTTAATTCTAGCAAGCAATTTTTATTTATTATTATTTTTTCTCTGTATACATCAATATATATTTAGCATATCCAAAGCTACAGGTTGTCTGTTATCACTATGAGGGAGTGGTCTATAGTGGTGGAACTACAAGTGCCAGCATACATCATTAATAAAAGTGCAGCGCTCCAGTGTCACTTGTACTTAAAGGGCAGGCACTTCATCATTTATGAGGGTGCGGGGTTAGGTTAGTATACATACTATATACACTCAGAAAGATACCATGGATAAATAAAATAAAAAGAATAAAACAGAGTTTCCCCTTCCCACCTCTATTTCGGTGTTATACATTTGGTGTGTTACCCTCGCCCCCCTCCCCCAGCTAAAGAAAGTACTATATGCACTACGGTTTTTTTTTCTTTGAGAACAATAGATGATAATTGGGGGGGTTGGGATTAGTCACAGCAGTAGGGATGAGCGAACCCGAACTGCATAGTTCGGGTTCGTACCGAATTTTGGGGTGTTCGTGACATGGACCCGAACCCGAACATTTACGTAAAAGTCCGGGTTCGGTGTTCGGCGCTTTCTTGGCGCTTTTTGAAAGGCTGCAAAGCAGCCAATCAACAAGCGTCATACTACTTGCCCCAAGAGGCCATCAGAGCCATGCCTACTACTGGCATGGCTGTGATTGGCCAGTGCAGCATGTGACCCAGCCTCTATTTAAGCTGGAGTCACGTAGCGCCGCACGTCACTCTGCTCTCATCAGTGTTGGGATAGGATGCAGCTGCTGCTGTTAGGGCCAGATTAGGCAGGGATTTACTCATCAAAAACACTTACTGAAGTGATCGATCTACAGCTGTGTATCATTCAACTTCTGCTAGTTAATTGCTCACTGCTTTTAGGCTGCCCAGAGCGTTTTTCTGTCACTTTTTTCTGGGGTGATCGGCTGCCACCAAGTCCATTTAACCATCAATAGTGTGGGGTTTTTTTTGTTGCTATATCCTACATCAGGGGCTTGGCTGTGCTTGCTATTTTATTAGGGGGTCAAATACAATTGCCAAAATAGCAGTACCCTAAATCTGGTGTTTCAGCTGTGGCTAGCCAATTGTAATACTGTCTGCTGTCTGGCGAAGGATATTTTTTTTTCTGGGTTGAAATACAATTCCCAAATTAGCAATTCCCTAAATCAGTGGTTTCTGCTGTAGCAGGCCAAGTTTAAATCTATCCATAAAAGGGTATATTACATTGAAAGTGCTCATAGGGTCATTCTCAATAACTTCACACGCTACCGTGCATCTCCAAGTGTAATTCTGTCTGTAAAGGCATACCTGTCATCCATCCAGGGCCTAAATACTAGGCCTACAATTTATATTCAGCGAAATCCGAGGTTACTGCTGTGACTGGTCAAGTTAATAAGTGTCCGTCAAAGCACAGTTTTTGCTCTGGGTTGAAATACAATTCCCAAATTAGCAATTCCCTAAATCAGTGGTTTCTGCTGTAGCAGGCCAAGTTTAAATCTATCCATAAAAGGGTATATTACATTGAAGGTGCTGATCAGCACGTCTCTGATGATGATGAAACAAAGGTGCCAACTGCTGCGTCTTTCTGCAGTGTGCAGACTGAACAGGAGGTCAGGGAGGAACACTGGGTGGAAGACGATGCAGGGGACGATGAGGTCTTAGACCCCACATGGAATGAAGGTCGTGCCACTGACTTTCAGAGTTCGGAGGAAGAGGCAGTGGTGAGACCGAGCCAACAGCGTAGCAAAAGAGGGAGCAGTGGGCAAAAGCAGAACACCCGCCGCCAAGAGAGTTCGCCTGCTACTGGCCACCGCCACCTGGGAGCGAGCACCCCAAAGGCAGCTTCAAGGAGTTCCCTGGCGTGGCAGTTCTTCAAACAATGTGCTGACGACAAGACCCGAGTGGTTTGCACGCTGTGCCATCAGAGCCTGAAGCGAGGCATTAACGTTCTGAACCTTAGCACAACCTGCATGACCAGGCACCTGCATGCAAAGCATGAACTGCAGTGGAGTAAACACCTTAAAAACAAGGAACTCACTCAGGCTCCCCCTGCTACCTCTTCTGCTGCTGCCTCGGCCTGTTCCTCCGCCTCTGGAGGAACGTTGGCACCTGCCGCCCGGCAAACAGAGGATGTACCACCAACACCACCACCTCCGTTACCAAGCATCTTCACCATGTCACACGGCAGCGTTCAGCTCTCCATCTCACAAACATTTGAGAGAAAGCGTAAATTCCCACCTAGCCACCCTCGATCCCTGGCCCTGAATGCCAGCATTTCTAAACTACTGACCTATGAAATGCTGTCATTCAGGCTGGTGGACACAGACAGCTTTAAACAGCTCATGTCGCTTGCTGTCCCACAGTATGTTGTTCCCAGCCGCCACTACTTCTCCAAGAGAGCCGTGCCTTCCCTGCACAACCAAGTATCCGATAAAATCAAGTGTGCACTGCGCAACGCCATCTGTGGCAAGGTCCACCTAACCACAGATACGTGGACCAGTAAGCACGGCCAGGGACGCTATATCTCCCTAACTGCACACTGGGTAAATGTAGTGGCGGCTGGGCCCCAGGCGGAGAGCTCTTTGGCGCACGTCCTTCCGCCGCCAAGGATCGCAGGGCAACATTCTTTGCCTCCTGTAGCCTCCTCCTCCGCTTCGTCCTCCTCTTCTTCCACCTGCTCATCCAGTCAGCCACACACCTTCACCACCAACTTCAGCACAGCCCGGGGTAAACGTCAGCAGGCCATTCTGAAACTCATATGTTTGGGGGACAGGCCCCACACCGCGCAGGAGTTGTGGCGGGGTATTGAACAACAGACCGACGAGTGGTTGCTGCCGGTGAGCCTCAAGCCCGGCCTAGTGGTGTGCGATAATGGGCGAAATCTCGTCGCAGCTCTGGGACTAGACGGTTTGACGCACATCCCTTGCCTGGCGCATGTGCTGAATTTGGTGGTGCAGAAGTTCATTCACAACTACCCCGACATGTCAGAGCTGCTGCATAAAGTGCGGGCCGTCTGTGCGCGCTTCTGGTGTTCACATCCTGCCGCTGCTCGCCTGTCTGCGCTACAGCGTAACTTCGGCCTTCCCGCTCACCGCCTCATATGCGACGTGCCCACCAGGTGGAACTCCACCTTGCACATGCTGGACAGACTGTGCGAGCAGCAGCAGGCCATAGTGGAGTTTCAGCTGCAGCACGCACGGGTCAGTCGCACTGCGGAACAGCACCACTTCACCTCCAATGACTGGGCCTCCATGCGAGACCTGTGTGCCCTGTTGCGCTGTTTCGAGTACTCCACCAACATGGCTAGTGGCGATGATGCCGTTATCAGGGTTACAATACCACTTCTATGTCTCCTTGAGAAAACACTTAGGGCGATGATGGAAGAGGAGGTGGCCCAGGAGGAGGAGGAGGAGGAGGAAGAGGGGTCATTTTTAGCACTTTCAGGCCAGTCTCTTAGAAGTGACTCAGAGGGAGGTTTTTTGCAACAGCAGAGGCCAGGTACAAATGTGGCCAGACAGGGCCCACTACTGGAGGACGAGGAGGACGAGGATGAGGAAGAGGTGGAGGAGGATGAGGATGAAGCATGTTCGCAGCGGGGTGGCACCCAACGCAGCTCGGGCCCATCACTGGTGCGTGGCTGGGGGGAAACGGAGGACGATGACGATACGCCTCCCGCAGAGGACAGCTTGTCCTTACCTCTGGGCAGCCTGGCACACATGAGCGACTACATGCTGCAGTGCCTGCGCAACGACAGCAGAGTTGCCCACATTTTAACGTGTGCGGACTACTGGGTTGCCACCCTGCTGGATCCCCGGTACAAAGACAATGTGCCCACCTTACTTCCTACACTGGAGCGTGATAGGAAGATGCGCGAGTACAAGCGCACGTTGGTAGACGCGCTACTTAGAGCATTCCTAAATGTCACAGGGGAACAAGTGGAAGCCCAAGGCGAAGGCAGAGGAGGAACAAGAGGTCGCCAACGCAGCTGTGTCACGGCCAGCTCCTCTGAGGGCAGGGTTAGCATGGCAGAGATGTAGAAAAGTTTTGTCACCACACCACAGCTTACTGCACCACCACCTGATACGGAACGTGTTAGCAGGAGGCAACATTTCACTAACATGGTGGAACAGTACGTGTGCACACCCCTCCACGTACTGACTGATGGTTCGGCCCCATTCAACTTCTGGGTCTCCAAATTGTCCACAAGGCCAGAGCTAGCCTTTTATGCCTTGGAGGTGCTGGCCTGCCCCGCGGCCAGCGTTTTGTCTGAACGTGTATTCAGCACGGCAGGGGGCGTCATTACAAACGCAGCCGCCTATCCAGAGCCAATGTGGACAAGCTGACGTTCATAAAAATGAACCAGGCATGGATCCCACAGGACCTGTCCATCCCTTGTGCAGATTAGACATTTATAACTACCTCCCCTTAACAATATATTATTGTACTCCAGGGCACTTCATTCAATCCTCTTTTTTTAATTTTACCATTATATTGCGGGGCAACCCAAAGTTGAATGAACCTCTCCTCTGTCTGGGTGCCGGGGCCTAAATATCTGCCAGTGGCCTGTTCCAGTGGTGGGTGACATGCAGCCTGATTCTGTGCTATGGGACCTCTCTCCTCTGTCTGGGTGCCGGGGACTAAATATCTGACAGTGGCCTGTTCCAGTGGTGGGTGACATGAAGCATGATTCTCTGCTTTGGGACCTCTCTCCAATTGATATTGGTTAATTTTTATTTATTTTTATTTTAATTCATTTCCCTATCCACATTTGTTTGCAGGGGATTTGTTTCAGTGCGAAGTTCAGGTCAAGTTCGGATCCCGAACCCGAACATTTCTGGGAAGTTCGGCCGAACTTCTCGAACCCGAACATCCAGGTGTTCGCTCAACTCTACATAGCAGTTGTGAGTCCAATGGTTTGAAGCACTCTTTCTTTTTGTTAGTAGCTGTAGCTGTGCGCATGCTAAGCACAGTTACAGGACTAACTACTGTACAATGGACTAACTTTACATTCATATATTTATGTATCGATCACAATTATGATCCAGTACATCTAGAATATTAGACTATATATTTGCATATGCAGCTTTATAATATATCTGTATACACCACTCTATTATGTCTTTACATCTGTGATACAAGTGGATTAGTTTTGGATAACACCTGGTGATACATTGTACCAGATTTTTTGCGGTCTACTGCATACAGATATATAATGGAACGGTGTATACAGATATATAATGAAGTGTTGTATACAGATATGTAATGGAGCAGTGTACAGTATACAGATATATAATATAGTGGATGCAGAGTGTATTTATTAGCTATGTTCCTATAGTGGCTGAATGTTAATACAGTATCGAAAAACAACATGTACAGTATGGATACGTTTGTATTTAGCAAAGCCTTTTGATTATTTCATCCTTGCCGGCAGCTCCCCCCCTTCTGCCAGGACAATTCCCACACCTATTCTTGATATTCTTAATGTTGGATCTCTTTATCCCCACAATTGTGCAATGGAAACCTAATATAAATTATGATTTTAATACTGACACCATTAAACAAATAATATTGTTACATGAAAAACAAAAATAAATAAATAAATACTACTCCATATTATAGCCTAAACTGTGCCTTTTTAGACTGCGTTAATGCGGTAATAGCAATCACTATTGTGCCGTAATAATCTATCTATTATCTCATATCTATCTTTCTACATATCAATATATCTGTCTACCTAATTAATGCAGTATCATCGCAGGATCATAGTGGCAGTAGTATATTAATAAATCAATACAGCTGCAGCGCTGGGTAAGTTTTAAAATACACCAAAAGTTAACAGGCAAAAATAGACCAATATATACAGCGTTGCTGCTATATTGATTTATTATATATAAATATATTTATATATATTTATATTATATATAAATTTACATATAGCATAATTAGTATAATATTGTATAATTATTTATTCCATGATCCATATGAGGTATGGTGATTTAGATATAGTGTATTGTACAGTATAATGGACATATAGATATATAGATAGATAACCTCTGTATTATTAAAAATTTATACAATATTACACTAATTATACTATATGTAAATTTATATATAATATAAATATATAAAATATATATAAATATATTTATATATAATAAATCAATATAGCAGCAACGCTGTATATATTGGTCTATTTTTGCCTGTAAACTTTTGGTGTTTTTTAAACTTACCCAGCGCTGCAGCTGTATTGATTTATTTTAGTTTTTCATGCAACAATATTATTTGTTTTAATGGTGAAAGTGTTAACATCATAATTCATATTAGGTTTCCATTGCACAATTGTGGAGAAAGAGATCCAACATTAAGAATAGCATTATACACTTAAAGGATAAAAAAAAACACAGATGAATGCAATAATATAGATTGTGTATCTGACATACTTGAAGAAAACTATCTTATTACTTGAAATTGGGACATTCTCTAATAACTTTCTTATTCCCTAAACACTGAAGGTATTTAGATGCAAATCGCGATTCATATGCTAATGCCGCCCTTCATTATCACATGTTTGGCTATTTGTGAACAAGTGAGGGAGTCTGTTTAACACTATATGGTGTTACTTTACACCCTCAGTATGGCTACAATAGGATCTAATACAGACAAGCAGAGGAGCCAACATAGAAAAACCCTATACAACCCCATACATATCTTGGGATCGAGGACTCACTGAAAGTAAAGTGTCTATTTTTTTATTCTAATGTTGGCACTATCGCTATGGACAAAACACATTAAATAAGAAAGTACTGTGCCTACTGTTACTGTAACTCTGTGTGGGCAGGAGGATCTGTTAGGAGATGGAAGGGTAAGGTGTGCCTTGCCATGTGTACAGTACAGTACAGTATGTTCAGCTTATTTATAAGGACCAGGCTGCAGGAGATGTGTGTATTATCCTGATATAGCGATACTGGCATTTAGGCAAAAGGGGGCATAGATAGAAATATCACTACTGGGGATGATGAAATTAGATATCAGGTATATAGCTATATACTGTATATCTAGTGTTCCATATAGGGTCAGTAGTGTATGATATTTATTTATAGGGACGTCTCAGCCTACCCTGTTATTAACAAATCACTGTTAGGGGAATAAAAAACGCGCACAAGGACAATCCATAAATTAATAAGAAGACATGAATGACAAAAGGCTGTGCGTATGTACAGTATGTCTTTAGATCTGTGACTGTACAAGTGGATTGGATTTTGATAACACCAGGTGTTATCTCGGGATCGCAGACTCACTGAAAGTAAAGTGTCCATCTTTTATTGTAATGTTGGCACTATCACTATGGACAAAACAGATTAAATAAGATAGCTATTGTCCTGATTTTAGTTAATAAACACGTACGCCACCAGAAGTGCAGTGAAAGGCACCAGCAGTGAAAGGGTATCCAGCAGGAAAATAACCTGCACTTTACCTGCACTACTGACTGTAGTTCCATGCGCCATCTGGTGTTCACAAACCAACATTGCACCCTGAATTTTCTCAATGGCTATTCACGCGATTCGGGTTTGCTAATTTAATTGGAAATCACTTTGCGCTGCCGCGATTCTGAAGGGAGCGCTAGCAATGCTGACATACGGTGTAATAAAAACATTTAATTAAAATAATACCCCCAAAAAAGGCTGTAGTACAATGTAACTTCACCGCAGAACAGCAATAAAGACATATATTTTTTCCAATTAATAAACCCCCCAATATTATCTGTTCTGCAGTGAATAGTAATTGTTATTTTTTTTGGGGGGGGAGTTTATTAATCTGAAAAAATATATCATAATTGTCGCAGTGAAGTTACATTGCACTACAGCCATTTACAGGGTGTATTGAAAGGAAATAAACCTACGTCCTACTATCCGTTCTGCAGTGAATTGTGATTGTTATTTTTTTGGGGGGTTTATTAATTGGAAAAAATATATGTCTTTATTGCTGTTCTGCGGTGAAGTTACATTGTACTACAGCCTTTTTTGGGGGTATTATTTTAATTAAATGTTTTTATTACACCGTATGTCAGACAGAAAAGTGACAGGCTAAAATGTTTCTGTCGCAGGCAGCAAAAGTAAGGGGGGTGGCAGCAGGAGTCGCAATGAGAGGCCTGAGCACCCGGTGTCATCTAGCGGTCGTGTCTTGACCAGCAACCCAAAAGTGTTTGAATGGTTGACTCTGTCTTCGACTTTGTCACAAGTGACATCAGACACCCCCAGCCAAGAAGCTGTGGGTTACTCTGACACGACGCTTAGTTGGCATGGCCCAGGCGCAGGCCCTGTGCCCCCAACTGTCCTCAACCTTCCTCGGTCATTTTCTGTTCCCTCAGTGCAAGAAGTAATATATGCCGTAGGCTCGGCTCCACTTTTCAGCGAGAACGAGCTACTAGAGGACAGTCAGCAGCTACTGCTCAGTCAATATCCGGAGGAGACATCCACCGCTTCCTCCGTTAGGCGGGCAAGTAGTGATGAGGAGAGTGACGTGGGAGCTGATGTTGCGAGCATCAGGCTCCTGGCTAGGAGACCGTTGAGGAGGATATCAGTGACGTGCAGACAGTACTTGATGATGGTGCAGCCGATCGCAATTAGGAGCAGGGTGATGAAGGGGCTTCATCATCATCGGAAGAAGAGGGTGACAGCTTGCCTGTGAAGCAGCGGCTGAGCCAGCAGGGTTGTATCATGGCCGTGAGTCAGCAGGGTGGCAGCAGTGGGAGGTCGGGAGGCAAATGTGCCCGGGGTAGACCACCTGCTTCGCAGGAGCCTACCTGCCCAGAAAGTAGCGGTGCAGGGGTTCACGGAGACAGCGGTAGCAAGCAGTTAGTGCAGAGTGTTGGAAAGAAAATGCCATACTCGGTGGTGTGGCAATTTGTTGTTAGGCTGCCGGAGGATGTGAACATGGCCATTTGCCGAATTTGTGGGCAGAAGGTAAAGCGTGGCCAGGGTGCCAATGTTGGCACCACGGTCCTGCTTTAACACATGCAGCATCACCATAAAGTGGCCTAGGAGAACTGTGGTTCCGATGTGGTGGTCCAGCCTGCCACAGCAACTGCTGCATCACCCAGTGGCACGCACCCAATTTTATGCAGTCAAGGCTCCACCACCTCAGCCGAAGGAAGCTGTCTGTCCTTCCCATCATCTGCTGGCCCTGATGCTCCTGGTCCTTCTTCTCCTATTTTTCATCAGTCATTCTGTTAGCAATTGATCACTGAAGTGATTACCAAGAGGTAACATTATGTGTGCGCTCATCCAATGGCTCAGAAGCTGTATGTGCTCCTAGCCAAGTTGCTGGTACTGCATCCCTCCTTTTCCAAGTGGTGGACTCTGCACTTTTCAGAGAACTGATGGCTTGTGCCAAGCCAAGGTGGAGAGTCCCAAGCCGTCATTTTTTTGTGAAAAAGGCAGTACCAGTCCTGCACACATATGTACAACAGAAGGTGTGCCAGTCCTTAAACCTGTCGGTGTCTGATAAAGCAGTGCCGACGTGTGAAGCTGTAATTAAGGTCAAGGACAATATATGTCCTTTATGGCCCACTGGGTAAATATGGTTCCTGCCCAGCCACACCAGCAACTTGGCCAGGTGGCGCCACTTCTGCCTCCACGTTCTCACGCTGTTGGACCTGCGACAATGACCGCCTCTGCCTCCTCATCCTTCACCTTGTCCTCAGCCTCCACT
Organism: Bufo bufo; assembly: GCF_905171765.1. NCBI lineage: Eukaryota > Metazoa > Chordata > Amphibia > Anura > Bufonidae > Bufo > Bufo bufo. The sequence goes on from NC_053394.1 coordinate 65,308,823, forward strand.
GAAGGGAAAATTCACAGTGCTCCTCCAGCATACCACATGTGCAGGGCACCGCAGTGTCACCTGTTCTGCACCTAGTTTGCCTGGGGGAACGGAGTCACACAGGGGAGGAACTGCTCGGCGTCCTTCATCAAAAAATCGAATCCTGGCTTTCTCCTTGACAACTCATGAATGGAACCATGGTGACCGAGAATGAGAAGAACATGGTGTTCAATCTGGTTGTAAAGCGGTTCCTGATGTCTTCACTCCATCTGCAAGAGATCCTGAAAATGGCCTGTAAACTTTGCATGCACTTCAGCCACTCGTACACCACAAAGCACACCCTGCTTGAGCTTCAGAACTGCTTCCCCTAACATAGGCTGATATGCGATGTTTCCACCCTTTGGAATTGCACCCTCCATATATTGGACCGATTATATGAACAGAGAAAGGCCATAAACGATTTCTTGATGATATAGGTGGACAGAGGAACTCGCCAGGACTACGGGATGAACAATGTCATTCAACTGATTCATGTCCTGGAGCACATGCTGGCCAGGGGCAGGAGACGAGACTAAATCTCATGGCCACATAAGCCCTGTGGGGGCTGAACTAGAGGAGGAGAACATTCGAGCACAAGCAATGCATAGAGAAATGGGTAGTTTTTCTACACAGGTGACAGAAGAGGAGGAGAATCCGGAGGAGCTACAGGGCGATGAGTAAGACGAGGCAGAGGACCCAGACACACTGTGGCAGTATGTGTCACCACCAGACATCTGAGAAGCTCTGACAGACGTTCTTCAGAACCTCCCACTTGAGGTTACTTTCCGTTTGCTTGTAGTTCCCGTTTTGTCCTACCTGCCAGGGTGGCGCTAGAGAGCAATAATATTTTTTGTGAGATTTTTGTAGATAGTGGAGCAGCTGTCAATCTTATTGATAATCGATTTGCTATAACTCATGGTTTCCAGGTATGCACTTTGGGAAAGGATATACCTGTTTTTGCTATTGATTCCGTTCCACTTTCTCAGAAATCGTTAAAGGGCATAGTTCACAATATCCGTTTGATTGTGAGTGATACTCATGTTGAGGATGTGTCATGTTTCGTCCTAAACGGATTACCTACTCCTCTAGTGTTGGGGCTACCCTGGCTCATTAAACATAACCCCACCATTGATTGGCAAGCAAGGCAAATAAATGGTTGGAGTGACTTTTGCAGAGAGAATTGTCTCACGACATCTGTTTCAGAGGTTTCTACTAAGACTGTACCATCTTTTCTCTCTGAATTTTCGGATGTGTTCTCTGAGAGTGGTGTTCAGGAATTGCCCCCTCACAGGGAGTACGATTGCCCTATTAATCTCACCCCAGGCGCCAAGCTGCCTAAATCTCGTTTATACAATCTCTCCCAACCTGAAAGGGTCGCTATGCGTGCTTATATCTCTGAGAGTCTGAGAAAGGGACACATACGACCCTCGAAGTCACCTGTTGCCGCTGGTTTTTTCTTTGTTAAGAAAAAAGATGGTTCTTTAAGACCATGTCTGGATTTCAGGGAGCTGAACAGTATCACAATTCGTGACCCTTATCCGCTTCCTCTGATCCCGGACCTGTTTAACCAGATTGTGGGGGCTAAAGTTTTTTCCAAATTGGATCTAAGAGGGGTATACAACCTGGTCAGGGTCAGAGAAGGAGACGAATGGAAGACTGCCTTCAATACCCCTGAGGGCCATTTTGAGAATTTGGTTATGCCTTTTGGTTTGATGAATGCTCCAGCCGTCTTTCAGCATTTTGTGAACAGCATTTTTTATCATTTAATGGGGAAATTTGTATTAGTGTATCTAGATGACATTTTGATTTTTTCTCCTGATTTCAAAACTCATAAGGAACATTTACGTCAGGTCTTGCTCATCCTGCGGGAGAATAAATTGTACGCTAAACTGGAAAAATGTGTGTTTGCGGTTCCAGAAATTCAATTTCTGGGGTTTCTTCTCTCCGCTTATGGTTTTCGCATGGACCCTGAGAAGGTCCGCGCTGTGCTTGAGTGGGAGCTTCCTGAGAATCAGAAGGCGCTGATGCGTTTTCTGGGTTTTGCCAATTATTACAGGAAGTTTATTTTGAATTATTCCTCTGTTGTTAAACCACTCACTGATATGACTAGAAAGGGGGTAGATTTTTCCTCCTGGTCGGTAGAGGCGCGTAAGGCCTTTTCTAATATTAAGGAGAGTTTTGCTTCCGCTCCCATCTTGGTACAACCTGATATCTCTCTACCCTTCATAGTTGAGGTTGATGCTTCTGAGGTGGGTGTGGGTCCCTCTACTGCCAAATGGCGACCGTGTGCCTTTTTCTCGAAGAAACTCTCCTCCGCAGAGAGAAATTACGATGTGGGAGATAGGGAGTTGTTGGCCATCAAGTTAGCTTTTGAGGAATGGCGCCATTGGCTAGAGTGAGCCAGACACCCTATTACCGTGTTTACTGACCATAAGAATCTGGCCTACTTGGAGTCAGCCAAGCGTCTGAACCCGAGACAGGCCAGATGGTCTTTGTTCTTTTCAAGGCTTAATTTTGTTGTCACCTTCCGCCCTGGGGTTAAAAATTTGAAGGCGGATGCCCTGTCACGTTGTTTTCCGGGAGGTGGGAATTTTGAAGACCCGGGTCCCATTTTGGCTGAAGGTGTGGTGGTCTCTGCTCTATATCCTGAATTGGAGGCAGAGGTTTAGGTAGCCCAGTCAGAGGCTCCTGATCTTTGTCCTCCTGGGAGGTTGTTTCTGCCTCTCGCTTTAAGACACAAGATTTTTAAGGAGCACCACGATACTGTTCTTGCTAGGCACCCGGGGGCAAGAGCCACAGTGGATCTCATCGCTCGGAGATTCTGGTGGCTGGCGCTTCGTAAGTCGGTTGAGGTTTTTGTGGCAGCCTGTGAGACCTGCGCTCGTGCCAAAGTCCCTCATTCACGGCCATCAGGTCCTCTTCTTCCGTTACCCATTCCTTCCCGTCCTTGGACACATCTCTCCATGGACTTCATTACGGACCTGCCTCGTTCCTCGGGGAAGACTGTGATTCTGGTGGTGGTGGACAGTTTTAGCAAAATGGTACATTTCATTCCTTTTCCTGGCTTGCCCAATGCTAAGACGCTGGCGCAGGCATTTATTGATCACATTGTCAAATTGCATGGTATTCCTTCAGACATAGTCTCTGATATGGGGCACGCAGTTTGTTTCCAGATTCTGGAAGGCTGTCTGTTCTCGCTTGGGGGTTCGGTTGTCATTCTCTTCTGCTTTCCACCTGCAGTCGAATGGCCAGACAGAGGGCGTCAATCAGAATCTGGAGACATATCTGCGCTGTTTTGTGGTGGAGAATCAGGAGGATTGGTGTTCTTTTTTGTCCCTTGCTGAGTTTGCTTTAAATAACCGTCGTCAGGAGTCCTCTGATAAGTCACCATTTTTTGGTGCATATGGGTTTCATCCGCAGTTTGGGACATTCTCTGGAGAGGGGTCTTCTGGTTTACCTGATGAGGACAGATTCTTCTCGTCTTTGTCATCTATTTGGCAAAAGATTCAGGATAATCTAAAGAGCATGAGTGAGAGATATAAGCGTGTGGCGGATAAGAGACGTGTGCCTGGTCCGGACCTGAATGTTGGTGATCTGGTGTGGTTGTCTACTAAGAATATCAAATTGAAGGTTCCCTCCTGGAAGTTGGGTCCTAAGTTTATTGGGCCTTACAAAATCTTGTCCGTCATCAATCCTGTTGCCTACCGTCTTGATCTTCCTCAGACTTGGAAGATCCATAATGTTTTTCATAAGTCCTTATTAAAACCTTATGTCCAACCCATTGTACCCTCGTCTTTGCCTCCTCCTCCGATTGTGGTTGATAGTAATCTTGAATTTTAGGTCTCTAGGATTGTGGATTCTCATGTTGTCCGCGGTTCTCTCCAGTACCTCGTTCATTGGGAGGGTTATGGTCCTGAGGAGAGGATGTGGGTCCCAGTGACGGACATTAAGGCCACTCGTCTCATCAGGGCTTTCCATAGGTCCCATCCTGAGAAGGTGGGCTCTGAGTGTCCGGAGTCCACTCGTAGAAGGAGGGGTACTGTCACCACCAGACATCTGAGAAGCTCTGACAGACGTTCTTCAGAACCTCCCACTTGAGGTTTCTTTTGTTTTGCTTTAGTTTCCTCATCTCGCCTCTCTCAGCTGTCATGTAGTTGTACTGATTGCATCCCTTTAAATCCCTTCCCATACTGCATCACTTTGCGGTTTATACAACTTCCTGGAGTGCATACATGCTGGATGCTACTACTGAGTCTTCTACAGATAAGTTTTGTTCATTCATTTATATTTTCCTGTTTGCTGGATCTCAGGTGACCCTGACTCCCTCCGTATCAAGTGTAGGGAGCCGGTGGTCGTGTCCCCTCACTATTATAGGGTGTTCAGGGCTTATACAGTCGAGGTACGAGGATATGCGATCTTCTACCATTGAGAATTTTGCATAGGCTGAGCAGTTTAGGGAGAGAGCCAGGTCTGTTGCAGGGCTATCCCTTTGGTTCCTTAGTTTTGGATCCAGTCAGTCGGATCTTCCTTTTGTGTCTTTTAGTTTGCTGTACACCTTCCGTGACAGTATGTAGTGAAGATGGAGGCAGGGAGTCTCTCTGAGTCACTTGTGCAAATGGCCCGCTGCCTGCTCACTTGCTCGAGTAGTGACAGCTCAATTCTCACCATTCGGCAGAGGGATGACTTCTGACTCTCCACCTTGTTGGACCCTCGCTACCGGTCCAAAATGGGGGCCTTTTTTACACCCACTGAGAGGGAGGAAAAACTGAACTACTATAGAGACATCCTATGTAGTCAGTTGGCCACCGCCTATCTGCGCCATCGTCCATCCTCTCGCAGGTCTGACTGGGGGGCCCTCTGCGATATCGTTCCACTGCCATGGCTACTGTGACGGGGTGGGGGGGAAGGAGCAGTACCAGCTCCATCAGCAGCAGCTTGAGTCGATGATGAGCAATTTTCTTCAACCACTTACTGAATAAACTACTTACCAGCAGCTGCAGCTAAACATAGAGCAGAACCTGAACCAGCAGGTTGTGGCATACTTGGAGTACACCCTGCCACCCCACATCGAAGATCCCCTGGACTACTGGGCAGCCAAACTGGCCGAGTTTGCCCTAGACAAGCTTTCCTGCCCGGCCCGCAGTGTGGCATCAGAGCGGGTGTTTAGTGCGGCGGGGGCCATAGTGACCCCAAGGAGAACTCGCCTGTCCACCCAAAATGTGGAGAAACTGACCTTTGTGAAGATGGCGTGGATCAGCCAGGATTTTCAAACACCAATGCCTGATGCATCAGATCATCCATGGTGCCACACGTAGACTTTGTGAAAAGAGACCGGTTTCTTCTAGCTACCTGCTTCAGCTACTATTCTGATGCTGCCGCCCACCTGATGCCACACCTGCTGCCAGGTGCTCCTACTGCCACCCACTATCTTCAGCTAGTACTGGTATTGCCCCCTACCTCCCCACTCTGTCACTGGGCCACTCTGTGGTCTTCTCATGCTGCTGACACATGACCACTCTGTGGTCTCCTCATGCTGCTGCCACCTCAACACTATGTCACTGTGCCACTCTGTGGTCTTCTTATTTTGCTGCCACCTCACCACTATGTCACTGGGCTACTCTGTGGTCTCCTCATGCTTCTGCCACCTCCCCACTATGTCACTGGGACACTATGTGGTCTCCTCATTCTGCTGCCACCTCCCCACTATATAAACATAGAAAAAAATCTGAGCGCAACGCTGGTATAAAGAGTTATTTATTATAAAGCTGTCATAGCTGTATTATAAGCATGAAATTCATGAGGGGTATAATAGTAATAATCATAAAAAGAATAAAGAAAGAAGGAAGAACAAAAGCAAGAAGAGAAGATACAAGATGAAGAAGAAAAATTGTGATAAATGAGCAAAAAAATAAATTTTCTTCACCCTATCACTTTCTTAAGAGCCTGCTTTACATCTTTATTTCTAAGGCTGTAGATAATGGGATTTAGCATTGGTATTACAGCAACATTTAACAATGATATAACTTTACCGTCACTTAGAAAAGTCTTTGATGGAGCTCTAAAATACAAAGAAAACAGAACTAAATATAATAAAGTTACAATAGTGAGATGGGAAGAACACGTAGAAAAGGCTTTGGATCTTCCCTTAGAAGAGCGAATGTCGATAATGTTTCTAACAATGAAAATATAAGAGGTCAGAGTCAGGAAAAAACAAGGTATCCCCAACAGTACAGCTGCTGTAAATATCACTATCTGGATTCTTATAATGCCAGAACACGAGAGTTGCAGCAGAGGCATCACATCACAATAGAAGTGATTGATTTCACAAGAGGAACAGAATTTTAGGGTAGATATCAAGATAGTAATGGGCACACTGAAGAAGTAAATAATTATCCAAGAAAAAAGAGACAATGTAATACATATCTGATTGTTCATGATGAGCAAGTAGTGTAGGGGTCTACAAATAGCCACAAAGCGGTCATAAGCCATAACTGTCAAAAGGAGATACTCAGTGTTTTGAAAGCTAAGCATAAAATGACACTGTGCAAGGCATTCAATAAAAAGTATCCTTTTCCCATTCATTATCATTGACAGCAGCTTTGGTAAAGTTACTGAAGTATAGCAGGTATCCAGGAAGGAGAGGTTACTTAGAAAGAAATACATAGGAGTGTGCAAGTGTGAGTCCCTATAAATCACAATCATTATTAGCATGTTTCCAGATTGACAGGTAAGGCTACTTTCACACTAGCGTTCTGCTGTCTGCTCGTGAGCTCCGTTTGAAGGGGCTCACGAGCGGAGCAGAACGCTTCCGTCCAGCCCTGATGCAGTCTGAATGGATGCGGATCCGCTCAGACTGCATCAGTCTGGCGGCGTTCAGCCTCCGCTCCGCTCCGCTCCGCTCCGCTCCGCTCCGCTCGCCTCCGCACGGCCAGGCGGACAGCTGAACGCTGCTTGCAGCGTTCGGGTGTCCGCCTGGCCGTGCGGAGGCGTGCGGATCCGTCCAGACTTACAATGTAAGTCAATGGGAACGGATCCGCTTGAAGATGACACCATATGGCTCAATCTTCAAGCGGATCCGTCCCCCATTGACTTTACATTGAAAGTCTGAACGGATCCGCTCAGGCTACTTTCGCACTTAGAAATTTTTCTAAGTTATTAATGCAGACGGATCCGTACTGAACGGAGCCTCCGTCTGCATTAATATGATCGGATCCGTTCAGAACGGATCCGATCAAGCGCTAGTGTGAAAGTAGCCTAAGATATAGTATTAGAATGGTAATAAACACAATGGCATGTACCTCATGGTCAATCGACAAGCCAAGCAATATGAAACTGCCCATTGTCTGGTTACAGGTCTCCATTTAAGTGCAGGTGTTTCCTATACAGTTGGGTAGGATAAGTAAGATACTCTCAGAGAATAATTTGTTTTTATACAGGTAAGGCTGGGTTCACATCAAGATTTTTTTGTGTTACGTTTAATGTATACAAAAAAATTATTTTTTATTGGACTCTGCAAGATGGAAAAGTGGGGTAGTGTACTACAGTATGCTTTTGTATCCCTTTATTCCCAAACATATATGTTAATTGTAGGTAAAAAAAAAAAAGTGAGGTGAAGAAATAAGATAAAAACAATTATTACTAGATTAGTCCAAAATTCTGTGTTGCATAATAACATAATGCATTTTCAATACAGATTCATGTACACTCTATGGATAAATAAGGATCAGAAAACTAGAACTTCAGATTCACTGAATTCCTTCAATCAGCCACAGAATGTAGGTGATAAAGTTATGTATGCCTTCAGCTGCCACTAGCATACAACCATATATTTGCTAATGAGATCCACCTAAAAACTCTCTTCTTTAAAAAAGAATTTTTAATAAAAATGTTGTACCAGGATGACATCTAGTGTTGATCGAGCACCATAGTGCTCGGGGGCTCGGGCCAAACACAAGCACCCGAGCATAATGGAAGTCAATGGGAGAACCCGAGCATTAAACCAGGCAACCTCTGCTCTGAAGATGGGAGGGTGCCTGGTTCATAGGAAATTAATGGAAACACCACCGAAATGGTTCTGGAACAGCATGGGGAGGATGTCTGGATGCATCTTGGACTCCCAGGTCGCTACTGTTAACGATGTTGTCCGAGTAGTACGCCACTTTTACAGACTGACAATAATGCGCACAAAACCGAAGATAAACTCGATTTTAGATGAAAAATTGTTAGGAAACATTCTTTCCTGTATATTTACTTGTACTGTATATAAAGTGCAAGTGCTGCCAAAAATTACAAGGAAGAGGCACTCCAATACAACCTGTATATCACATAAAGGTGGGCCTCATTCACATTGTGGTACAATTGTTCATGTAGTGGGACTCCTACACTGATAAAGCCTATGCACTAAGTGAAAGGTCTGCCATAAATTACAAGGAACCGGCACTCCAATACACCCTTTGTTACACATAAAGGAGGGCATCATACACAGCCTTTAAAAATTATGATTGATGGCCTGATGTTTACCCTCAAAAACATTTGGAGCAAGAGCCTGTTGAAGTTGGCCATGTGTGCCAGAGTACCAACAGGCAAGACTACGCTGTCTTCATCAGGAGAATGACTCTCAATCTCCTCATCCTCTTCCTCCTCTTCTGCCACCCACGCTGAACAGATGGAATTAAACTTCCATGGGTACTACCCTCTGTAGCGGAGGCAACCATCTTCTGCTCCTCCTCCTCTTCATCGTCCAGTTCACACTGAGAAGACGAACTGAGGGTGGTCTGTCTATCACTCTGTGTATTGTCTTCCCCCATTTCCACCTCTTCCACATGCAAAGCGTCGTCTTTAATTGTGAGCAGCGAGCGTTTGAGTAGACACAGAAGTGGGATGGTTAAGCTGATAGCCTTATCGCCGCTCACCATTTGTGTTTGATTCCTCAAAGTTTCTTAAAACCTCACAAAGGTCAGATATCCATGCCCACTCCTCGCTTGTGAATAGCGGAAGCTGACTAGAAAGGCGACTACCATGTTGCAGCTGGTATTCCACTACTGCTCTCACAAAGCCTGGCCAACATGTGGAACATCGAGTTCCAGCACATAATCACATCGCACAACAGCCAGTGAGCTGGCAATTTCAAGCACTGCTGCAGCGTTGACAGACCAGCAAAAGCTGTCGATGACTTGCGGAAATGTGCACACACACGGCGCACCTTCACCAGTAGCTCAGGCAAATTGGGGTAGGATTTGAGAAACAGCTGAACCACTAAGTTTAAGACGTGGGCTAGGCATGGGATGTGTGTAAGCTTGTCGAGCTTCAAAGCTGCCACCAAGTTACGGCCATTATCAGACACAACCATGCCTGGTTCTAGGTTGAGTGGTGAAAGCCACAGCTCAGTCTGGTCTCTTATCCCCTGCCACAGCTCTGCGGCGGTGTGCTGTTTGTCCCCTAAGCATATCAGCTTCAGCACGGCCTGTTGCCGCTTCCCCACTGCAGTGCTACACTGCTTCCAGCAGACTGACTGGTGCTGCACGTGGATAATTTGGAGGTGGAAGTGGAGGAGGAAGTGGGGGTTAGAGCCACTAACGTGGTGCTGGCGGAAACCCTGATCGACGTAGGGCCCGCAATCCTTGGTGTCGGTAGCACCTGTGCCATCCCAGGTTACGATTCGCTCCTGGCCTCCACAACATTCACCCAGTGTGTCGTCAGGGAAATGTAGCATCCCTGGCCAAATGCACTTGTCCCTGTGTCTGTAGTTAAGTGGACCTTACCAGTAACTGCGTTGGTCAGGGCACGTGTGATGTTATGGGACACATGTTGGTGTAAGGAGGGCATGGCACACATTGAAAAATAGTGGTGGCTGGGGACTGTGTAACGCTGGATGGCCGCCGACATCAGGCTGCGGAAGGCCTCAGTGTCCACAAGCCTAAATGTCAACATTTCCTGGACCAGTAATTTGGAAAGCTGCGCATTTAGTGCTATGGCCTGTGGGTGGGTGGCTGGGTATTTGCGCTTGCGTTCAAATGCCTGGGGTAAGGACGTTTGTACGCTGCGCTGGGACACGGTAGTGGATGTGGTCGCTGATGGTGCTTGCAAAGGTCCAGGTGCAGGGCGGGAGGCATCTGGGCCTGTGTCTTGGACAGGGCATTGGCCAGCACGTAACACAGAGGAAGAGGAGGCAGTGGTTTGACCCGCAGACACAGATTGTGGACCCAGGCATTCGGCCCACCTATTTGGTTGCTTTGATGCCATGTGGCGGATCATGCTGGTGGTGATAAGGTTAGTAGTGTTCACGCCCCTGCTCATTTTTGTATTACACGGGTTGAAAATCACAATTATTTTGTAGTCCGCACTTTCCTCAAAATAGCACCAGACTGCGGAACACCTACCCCTTGGCAAGGGAGATTTACGCAAGGTTGTGCTCCGGGGAACAGTTGCGGGCCTGTTGGTGTGGCCCGCCTTCTCCCTTTTAACAACCCACTGCCTCTTCCAGCCTGTTGCGGTGCAGCAGATCCCTCCACCTCTGTACTGCGGTCCTCCCTCGGCTTTCAACCTTCCCAGGTTAGGTCAGTGACTTAATTGTCCACCACCTCCTCTTCCACTTCCTCACTCTGCTCATCCTCCTGACTTGTTGACCTAACCACTACCTCATTGATTGACAACTGTGTCTCATCCTCTTAATCAACCTCTTGAGACAGTAATTGCCGCTGAGTTATTGGCAACTGTGTCTCATCATCATCCACCTCATTAAACAGTAATTGCCATTCCCCACCATCATCTTCTTGTGACTTTGGATTCTCAACAGTTTGGTAATCAGGGCACAAGATCTGTCCCTCTTCAAGCGTGCTTGGGAAGAGGGCCAAATCAAGGAATGGCGCTGAAAAGAGCTCCTCGGAATATCCGAGTGTGGGATCACTTGTTTGCCCAGACTCTCCATGGTGGGAGGAAGGAGGATCAGGGTGAGGATTGGGTTGAGCAGACTCTTGGCTACTGAGACTGGACTTGGTGGAAGACAGGGTGGTGCTTAAGCGACTGGAAGCATTATCTGCTGCAATCCAACCGATCACTTGGTCGCACTGGTCTGACTTCAAGAGTGGTGTCCTACACCGCCCTGCACACTGGGACATGAAGCTAGGTATCGTAGATGATTTCTTTTTTTGTGCTCTGGCAGCAGGCACAGTTTCACCGCACCCAGGGCCACGGCCTCTGCGTGTACCATCAGCATCACGGCCACTACTCCATTCCTTACTGCTAGCCTTCTTCATATTAATTGTTATATATGATTGAAAGTCTGTCACACGTACAGTAGCGTAGGATTTGGAAATGTATGCGCGAACAAATTTCAAAAGGTATTTGGGATGTGGAAACGTCACACAGAAGATATCCGGCAGCTAATGCCAATGCTGTCACCAGCGGCTAATTCCAGGTAATGTCACAGGTATTTGGGATGAGGAAACGTTATACAGGAGAGGTACCACCGTTAATGTCACTGTCCACAGTGTCTACGCAAAAAAGTACACTGTATGTCACAGAAACATTTTTTCAGCGCACACGTTACACTGCAGATGAGGTGCTGGTAATATCACTGTCCGAAGCGGACACATCTATTGAAAAAGTACACTGGATGTCACAGATATTTTTGGGATACGCACACTTTACACTGGAGATGTGACACAGCTAATGTCACTGTCAGAAGCGGACACCGGCTATTGAAAAAGTACACTGCCTGTCACAGATATTTTTTGGATGCGCACACTTTACACTGGACATGTGGCACAGCTAATGTCACTGTCAGAAGCGGACACTGTCTACGGAAAAAGTACACTGGATGTCACAGATGTTTTTGGGATGCATACACTTTACACTGCAAATGTGGCGCAGCTAATGTGGTCGTCTGCAGAGGCCTAACTATTGTATGCTAGTTAGCGCATAATGCCCTAAAAATAGATATTGCTGCTGCCACACAGCAGCAATAAGGACTTAAAAGTAGGGATGAGCGAACCCGAACTGTATAGTTCGGGTTCGTACCGAAATTTGGGGTGTCCGTGACACGGACCCGAACCTGAACATTTTCGTAAAAGTCCGGGTTCGGGTTCGGTGTTCGGCGCTTTCTTGGCGCTTTTTGAAAGGCTGCAAAGCAGCCAATCAACAAGCGTCATACTACTTGCCCCAAGAGGCCATCACAGCCTTGCCTACTATTGGCATGGCTGTGATTGGCCAGTGCAGCATGTGACCCAGCCTCTATATAAGCTTGGGTCACGTAGCGCTGCACATCACTCTGCTGATTCAAGCATAGGGAGAGGTTGCTGCTGCGACGTTAGGGCGAGATTAGGCAGATTAACTCCTCCAAAAGACTTAATTCAGTGATCGATCTCCAGCTGTGGATCATTGAAGTGCTGATATTGAATTGCTCACTTTTTTAGGCTGCCCAGAGCGTTTTTATATTACTTTTTTCTGGGGAGATCGGCGGCCATTTTGTGGCTCGTGGTGCTCCAGCACAAGCTACCACCAAGTGCATTTAACCATCAATAGTGTGGTTATTTTTTGCTATATCCTACATCAGCTGCAGGCTGAGCCTGTGTCACCCAAGTGCATTTAACCATCAACAGTGTGGTTATTTTTTAGACATATACTACATCAGGTGCAGACTGAGCCTGTGTCACCCAAGTGCATTTAACCATCAACAGTGTGGTTATTTTTTGGCCATATACTACATCAGGTGCAGGCTGAGCCTGTGTCACCCAAGTGCATTTAACCATCAATAGTGTGGTTATTTTTTGGCCATATACTACATCAGGGGCAAGTTGAGCCTGTCACCCAGCACCTAAAAAATAGGCCTGACATTTCTATTCCTCCAAATCAGTACAGTTTTAGCTGGTCAAGTTATATTTAGTGACCGTAAAAGCACAGTTTTTGTTCTGGGTTGAAAAACTATTCCCAAATTTGCCATTCTCAAAATTAGTAGTTTCTGCTATATCAGGCCTACTTGAAATCTATCCCAAAAAGGATATCTTAGATTCAAGGTGCTGATAGTGTCATTCTGAAAAACTTAACACACACGTTACAGTGCAGATACAAGTCTAATTCTGTGATTAAAGGTATATCTGTCACACAGCGCGTAAAAAATAGGCCTCACATTTATATTCAACCAAATCTGTACTGTTTTAGCTGGTCAAATTATTTGTAGTGACCGTAAAAGCACAGTTTTTGTTCTGGGTTGAAAAACTATTCCCAAATTTGCCATTCTCAAAATTTGTAGTTTCTGCTATATCAGACCTACTTTAAATCTATCCCAAAAAGGATATCTTAGATTCAAGGTGCTGATAGTGTCATTCTGAAAAACTTAACACACACGCTACAGTGCAGATACAAGTCTAATTCTGTGATTAAAGGTATATCTGTCACACAGCGAGTAAAAAATAGACCTCACATTTATATTCAACCAAATCTGTACTGTTTTAGCTGGTCAAATTATTTGTAGTGACCGTAAAAGCACAGTTTTTGTTCTGGGTTGAAAAACTATTCCCAAATTTGCCATTCTCAAAATTAGTAGTTTCTGCTATATCAGGCCTACTTTAAATCTATCCCAAAAAGGATATCTTAGATTGAAGGTGCTGATAGTGTCATTCTGAAAAACTTAACACACACGCTACCGTGCAGATACAAGTCTAATTCTGTGATTAAAGGTATATCTGTCACACAGCGCGTAAAAAATAGGCCTCACATTTATATTCAACCAAATCTGTACTGTTTTAGCTGGTCAAATTATTTGTAGTGACCGTAAAAGCACAGTTTTTGTTCTGGGTTGAAAAACTATTCCCAAATTTGCCATTCTCAAAATTAGTAGTTTCTGCTATATCAGGCCTACTTTAAATCTATCCCAAAAAGGATATCTTAGATTGAAGGTGCTGATAGTGTCATTCTGAAAAACTTAACACACACGCTACCGTGCAGATACAAGTCTAATTCTGTGATTAAAGGTATATCTGTCACACAGCGCGTAAAAAATAGGCCTCACATTTATATTCAACCAAATCTGTACTGTTTTAGCTGGTCAAATTATTTGTAGTGACCGTAAAAGCACAGTTTTTGTTCTGGGTTGAAAAACTATTCCCAAATTTGCCATTCTCAAAATTAGTAGTTTCTGCTATATCAGGCCTACTTTAAATCTATCCCAAAAAAGATATCTTAGATTCAAGGTGCTGATAGTGTCATTCTGAAAAACTTAACACACACGCTACAGTACAGATACAAGTCTAATTCTGTGATTAAAGGTATATCTGTCACACAGCGCGTAAAAAATAGGCCTCACATTTATATTCAACCAAATCTGTCATTACTTGTGTGCCTGTATTAGTGTAATACGTTACCTAAATAGATAGCCAGACAGTGTTAGGTGTCTGTAAAAAAAGGCCTGAATTTTAATTCAATAAATTGGCCCGAATAATATTTTTCTTATTGTGGTGAACGGTAACAATGAAGAAAACAACTAGTAAGGGACGCGGACGTGGACATGGTCGTGGTGGTGTTAGTGGACCCTCTGGTGCTGGGAGAGGACGTGGCCGTTCTGCCACAGCCACACGTCCTAGTGTACTAACTTCCTCAGGTCCCAGTAGCCGCCAGAATTTACAGGGATATTTGGTGGGGCCCAACGCCGTTCTAAGGATGGTAAGGCCTGAGCAGGTACAGCCATTAGTCAATTGGGTGGCCGACAGTGCATCCAGCACGTTCACATTATCTCCCACCCAGTCTTCTGCAGAAAGCGCACAGATGGCGCATGAAAACCAAGCCCATCAGTCTGTCACATCACCCCCATGCATATCAGGGAAACTGTCTGAGCCTCAAGTTATGCAGCAGTCTCTTATGCTGTTTGAAGACTCTGCTGCCAGGGTTTCCCAAGGGCATCCACCTAGCCCTTCCCCAGGGGTGGAAGAGATAGAATGCACTAACGCACAACCACTTATGTTTCCTGATGATGAGGACATGGGAATACCACCTCAGCACGTCTCTGATGATGACGAAACACAGGTGCCAACTGCTGCGTCTTTCTGCAGTGTGCAGACTGAACAGGAGGTCAGGGATCAAGACTGGGTGGAAGACGATGCAGGGGACGATGAGGTCCTAGACCCCACATGGAATGAAGGTCGTACCACTGACTTTCACAGTTCGGAGGAAGAGGCAGTGGTGAGACCGAGCCAACAGCGTAGCAAAAGAGGGAGCAGTGGGCAAAATCAGAACACCCGCCGCCAAGAGACTCCGCCTGCTACTGACCGCCGCCATCTGGGAGCGAGCACCCCAAAGGCAGCTTCAAGGAGTTCCCTGGCATGGCACTTCTTTAAACAATGTGCTGACGACAAGACCCGAGTGGTTTGCACGCTGTGCCATCAGAGCCTGAAGCGAGGCATTAACGTTCTGAACCTTAGCACAACCTGCATGACCAGGCACCTGCATGCAAAGCATGAACTGCAGTGGAGTAAACACCTTAAAAACAAAGAAGTCACTCAGGCTCCCCCTGCTACCTCTTCTGCTGCTGCCGCCTCGGCCACTTCTGCTGCTGCCGCCGCCTCGGGCTCTTCCTCCGCCTCTGGAGGAACGTTGGCACCTGCCGCCCAGCAAACATGGGATGTACCACCAACACCACCACCTGCGTCACCAAGCATCTCAACCATGTCACACGGCAGCGTTCAGCTCTCCATCTCACAAACATTTGAGAGAAAGCGTAAATTCCCACCTAGCCACCATCGATCCCTGGCCCTGAATGCCAGCATTTCTAAACTACTGGCCTATGAAATGCTGTCATTTAGGCTGGTGGACACAGACAGCTTCAAACAGCTCATGTCGCTTGCTGTCCCACAGTATGTTGTTCCCAGCCAGCACTACTTCTCCAAGAGAGCCGTGCCTTCCCTGCACAACCAAGTGTCCGATAAAATCAAGTGTGCACTGCGCAACGCCATCTGTGGCAAGGTCCACCTAACCACATATACGTGGACCAGTAAGCACGGCCAGGGACGCTATATCTCCCTAACTGCACACTGGGTAAATGTAGTGGCGGCTGCGCCCCAGGCGGAGAGCTGTTTGGCGCACGTCCATCCGCCGCCAAGGATCGCAGGGCAACATTCTTTGCCTCCTTTCTCCTCCTCCTCCTACTCAGCTTCCTCCTCCTCTTCTTCCACCTGCTCATCCAGTCAGCCACATACCTTCACCACCAACTTCAGCACAGCCCGGGGTAAACGTCAGCAGGCCGTTCTGAAACTCATATGTTTGGGGGACAGGCCCCACACCGCACAGGAGTTGTGGTGGGGTATAGAACAACAGACCGACGAGTGGTTGCTGCCGGTGAGCCTCAAGCCCGGCCTGGTGGTGTGCGATAATGGTCGAAATCTCGTTGCAGCTCTGGGACTAGCCGGTTTGACGCACATCCCTTGCCTGGCGCATGTGCTGAATTTGGTGGTGCAGAAGTTCATTCGCAACTACCCCGACATGTCAGAGCTGCTGCATAAAGTGAGGGCCGTCTGTTCGCGCTTCCGGCGTTCACACCCTGCTGCTGCACGCCTGTCTGCGCTACAGCGTAACTTCGGCCTTCCCGCTCACCGCCTCATATGCGATGTGCCCACCAGGTGGAGCTCCACCTTGCACATGCTGGACAGACTGTGCGAGCAGCAGCAGGCCATAGTGGAGTTTCAGCTGCAGCACGCACGGGTCAGTCGCACTGCGGAACAGCACCACTTCACCACCAATGACTGGGCCTCCATGCGAGACCTGTGTGCCCTGTTGCGCTGTTTCGAGTACTCCACCAACATGGCCAGTGGCGATGACGCCGTTATCAGCGTTACAATACCACTTCTATGTCTCCTTGAGAAAACACTTAGGGCGATGATGGAAGAGGAGGTGGCCCAGGAGGAAGAGGAGGAAGAGGGGTCATTTTTAGCACTTTCAGGCCAGTCTCTTCGAAGTGACTCAGAGGGAGGTTTTTTGCAACACCAGAGGCCAGGTACAAATGTGGCCAGACAGGGCCCACTACTGGAGGACGAGGAGGACGAGGATGAGGAGGAGGTGGAGGAGGATGAGGATGAAGCATGTTCACAGCGGGGTGGCACCCAAAGCAGCTCGGGCCCATCACTGGTGCGTGGCTGGGGGGAAACACAGGACGATGACGATACGCCTCCCACAGAGGACAGCTTGTCCTTACCTCTGGGCAGCCTGGCACACATGAGCGACTACATGCTGCAGTGCCTGCGCAACGACAGCATAGTTGCCCACATTTTAACGTGTGCGGACTACTGGGTTGCCACCCTGCTGGATCCCCGGTACAAAGACAATGTGCCCACCTTACTTCCTACACTGGAGCGTGATAGGAAGATGCGCGAGTACAAGCGCACGTTGGTAGACGCGCTACTGAGAGCATTCCCAAATGTCACAGGGGAACAGGTGGAAGCCCAAGTTGAAGGCAGAGGAGGAGCAAGAGGTCGCCAACGCAGCTGTGTCACGGCCAGCTCCTCTGAGGGCAGGGTTAGCATGGCAGAGATGTGGAAAAGTTTTGTCACCACGCCACAGCTAACTGCACCACCACCTGATACGGAACGTGTTAGCAGGAGGCAACATTTCACTAACATGGTGGAACAGTACCTGTGCACACCCCTCCACGTACTGACTGATGGTTCGGCCCCATTCAACTTCTGGGTCTCCAAATTGTCCACGTGGCCAGAGCTAGCCTTTTATGCCTTGGAGGTGCTGGCCTGCCCGGCGGCCAGCGTTTTGTCTGAACGTGCATTCAGCACGGCAGGGGGCGTCATTACAGACAAACGCAGCCGCCTGTCTACAGCCAATGTGGACAAGCTGATGTTCATACAAATGAACCAGGCATGGATCCCACAGGACCTGTCCATCCCTTGTGCAGATTAGTCATTAACTACCTTCCCTTAACAATACATTATTGTACTCCAGGGCACTTCCTCATTCAATCCTATTTTTATTTTCATTTTACCATTATATTGCGGGGCAACCCAAAGTTGAATGAACCTCTCCTCTGTCTGGGTGTCGGGGCCTAAATGTGTGACAGTGGCCTGTTCCAGTGGTGGGTGACGTGAAGCCTGATTCTCTGCTATGACATGAAGACTGATTCTGTGCTGACATGAAGCCAGATTCTCTGTTACGCGACCTCTCTCCTCTGCCTGGGTGCCTGGGCCTAAATGTGTGACAGTGGCCTGTTCCAGTGGTGGGTGACGTGAAGCCTGATTCTCTGCTATGACATGAAGACTGATTCTGTGCTGACATGAAGCCAGATTCTCTGTTACGCGACCTCTCTCCTCTGCCTGGGTGCCTGGGCCTAAATATGTGACAGTGGCCTGTTCCAGTGGTGGGTGACGTGAAGCCTGATTCTCTGCTATGACATGAAGACTGATTCTGTGCTGACATGAAGCCAGATTCTCTGTTACGGGACCTCTCTCCTCTGTCTGGGTGCCGGGGCCTAAATATGTGACAGTGGCCTGTTCCAGTGGTGGGTGACGTGAAGCCTGATTCTCTGCTATGACATGAAGACTGATTTTCTGCTGACATGAAGCCTGAATCTCTGTTATGGGACCTCTCTCCTCTGCCTGGGTGCCTGGGCCTAAATATGTGACCGTGGCCTGTTCCAGTGGTGGTTGACGTGAAGCCTGACTCTCTGCTATGACATGAAGACTGATTCTGTGCTGACATGAAGCCAGATTCTCTGTTACGGGACCTCTCTCCTCTGTCTGGTTGCCGGGGCCTAAATATGTGACAGTGGCCTGTTCCAGTGGTGGGTGACGTGAAGCCTGATTCTCTGCTATGACATGAAGACTGATTCTGTGCTGACATGAAGCCAGATTCTCTGTTACGGGACCTCTCTCCTCTGTCTGGGTGCCAGGTCCTAAATGTGTGACAGTGGCCTGTTCCAGTGGTGGGTGACGTGAAGCCTGATTCTCTGCTATGACATGAAGACTGATTCTGTGCTGACATGAAGCCAGATTCTCTGTTACGGGACCTCTCTCCTCTGTCTGGTTGCCGGGGCCTAAATATGTGACAGTGGCCTGTTCCAGTGGTGGGTGACGTGAAGCCTGATTCTCTGCTATGACATGAAGACTGATTCTGTGCTGACATGAAGCCAGATTCTCTGTTACGGGACCTCTCTCCTCTGTCTGGGTGCCTGGGCCTAAATATGTGACAGTGGCCTGTTCCAGTGGTGGGTGACGTGAAGCCTGATTCTCTGCTATGACATGAAGACTGATTCTCTGCTGACATGAAGCCTGAATCTCTGTTATGGGACCTCTCTCCTCTGCCTTGGTGCCTGGGCCTAAATATGTGACAGTGGCCTGTTCCAGTGGTGGGTGACGTGAAGCCTGATTCTCTGCTATGACATGAAGACTGATTCTCTGCTGACATGAAGCCTGACTTTCTGTTATGGGAACTCTCTCCTCTGCCTGGGTGCCTGGGCCTAAATATGTGACAGTGGCCTGTTCCAGTGGTGGGTGACGTGAAGCCTGATTCTCTGCTATGACATGCAGACTGATTCTCTGCTGACATGAAGCCAGATTCTCTGTTACGGGACCTCTCTCCTCTGCCTGGGTGCCTGGGCCTAAATATCTGACAATGGACTGTTCCAGTGTTGGGTGACGTAAAGCCTGATTCTCTGCTATGACATGCAGACTGATTCTCTGCTGACATGAAGCCAGATTCTCTGTTACGGGACCTCTCTCCTCTGCCTGGGTGCCGGGGCCTAAATATATGACAATGGACTGTTACAGTGGTGGGTGACTTGAAGCCAGATTCTCTGCTATGGCATGAAGACTGATTCTCTGCTGACGTGAAGCTATGGGACCTCTCTCCAATTGATATTGGTTTATTTTTATATATTTTATTTTTATTTTAATTCATTTCCCTATCCACATTTGTTTGCAGGGGATTTACCTACATGTTGCTGACTTTTGCAGCTCTCTAGCTCTTTCCTGGGCTGTTTTACAGCCTTTTTAGTGCCGAAAAGTTCGGGTTCACATTGACTTCAATGGGGTTCGGGTTCGGGACGAAGTTCGGGTCGGGTTCGGATCCCGAACCCGAACATTTCCGGGAAGTTCGGCCGAACTTCTCGAACCCGAACATCCAGGTGTTCGCTCAACTCTACTTAAAAGGACTCTTGGGTCTCTGAAAAATTTTGGTGGTAAAAATATTTGTAAATCACTCCCTACACTGTCTGTCCCTTCCTCAGCACAGCTCTCCCTGACTAAGAATGAGCTGAACATGCGTCATCAGGTGCTATATAGCACCCAATGGCCCGTTCCGGCCAGCCAATCACTGTAATGCCAGCAGCCAACATGGCTACGGCATTAGGGTCCATTCACACGTCCGTTGTTTCTTTCCTGATCTGTTCCGTTTTTTGCGGAACAGATCTGGACCAGATCTGGATCCATTCATTTTCAATGGGTCCTGGAAAAAAAACGGACAGCTCAATGTCTGATTTTTTTTCAGGACCCATTGAAGATGAATGGGTCCAGATCTGGTCCAGATCTGTTCCGCAAAAAACGGAACAGATCAGGAAAGAAACAACGGACGTGTGAATGGACCCTTACTGTGAGGGTAGCACTTACTTGCACATTTATTGGCTGCGTAGCAGCCAAGTAACGTGCGGGCGGAGACTCGAGCATCGCGCTCGAGCACATGCGTTATCCGGACACCGCCATGTGCCAAGCATCGAGATGCTTGAGCTGAACTGGTGTTCGGCCGAGCATGCTCGGTCATCACTAATGACATCACTTCTAAAACAGGAAGTTTGAGAAAAGCGAGAGAGGCTTAGCTCTGATTGAAAACAATGTACATAGTTAATGAATGTGTAACTGTAATTTAACAATACTTTTGATATGACACAGCATCATAATGATAGATTTCGATTGGTGGGGGTCTGAGTGCTGTGATCCCCACCGATAACTAAAATGAGGAGACAGAAGTGCTCACACACTTCACTGCTGGGCTAAATAGAAAGTATATGCCTTTCTCCAATCTCAAAAAAGTGATAAAGATAGGGCTCTGTTTGAGTACTTCTGTCTCCTAGTTCTAGCAATCAGTAAGAGGCTCAGCACTTAGACCCCCACAAATCAAAGCCTTTGATACATTTGTATGATATATCATATGTATTGTTTTTTGAAAGTACAACTTTACTTTAAAGGAAATCTATTACCGGTGACCTCCCCATTCAGCTGTTTGCATGGACACATAACTGTGGTTCATCTTTTTAAAATGTTATTTTTGTTTTGTTAAAAAAGGCTTTGTTCCTGAGCTATGATTCTCTTTCTTAATATTAAAAGTAGACATTTGGTGCCATAAGGGCATTACCATTGCTCTTGTTGCACCTAAGCTTCACTTCTTTCTGTGGCCAGTCACTCCATCATTGCTTTGATTGACAGGGCTAGTAGTGGCAAAGCAGCGGAAAAACAAGTGACTGATGATGACAAGGACACTAGACTGGTTGTGGGGATGCATCCTGGTTACCTGGTTACCACAAACAAGAACAGGAGAAGGAAGACAATCTTGTTCCATTTGCTGGCTAGTACTATTTTCTCACTGGATCTGGTGATGCTGCCTCATTTGAGAGGAACTACACAACATTAAAAACGAGACCATTTTTAACTGACAAAATTCTTGAAAAGAAATCACCCACTAGGGGGGGATAGTGAAGACAAATATGCTGCAAGTGAAAGGCTTCTCTGGGTTTGCATGGAGGAATAGGGATAGAATGTACTGAGCCCTAGTTTAAAGGCATAATGTCAGACCTATTTGACATTGACAACATCCTGCTGTGAATGTGAGGATGAGTGAGCCATGCAGTCTACAATGTAATCCTCTTTGTCATCAATAATATTTTGATACCTATCAGAAGTGGAGAACTGTAGCCTGCTGCTACTATTAATGTTGGTTGGATGTGTGGTGCCAACTGTGCTCCTACTGCTGTCTGCATAAGTGCAGCAACCCACATTTTGACAAGCAGATGATAAGGCACAGATCTCTCATTTCCCCTCTGTCGTTTAGCAGACATTTTATTATGCGGCCTATAAATTACAAGTCACAGGTCTGGTTTTGGTTCATTGATTATTAAATGGTAGCAAAATTGCAAGATTTTTTTTCATAATAAAAAGACAGAGGAACAATAAAAAGGTTTCTCACCTTCTACAAACACACTTCACACTGGTATTGACAATTTACAATGGCATATTCACAGACTAGATTGTGCTGAATTCTGGTGGTATATTCATGCACTAAAATGCTCTGAACTGTTTAATTATAAACAGTAGCCAAATTGCAGCTGTTTCTTCATGATTAAAAGAGGGGCAATTATACATCCTCTACAAACACAATTATTGATACACAGAAATGCACTGAACAGCTCAATTATAAACTGTAGCAAAACTGCAGCTGTTAACAAACAAAAAGGCACAGTTGCACATTGTTTCTAGCAAGATGTTTGACCCTACAACAACTTAATATGGCTGGTTTGAGTAGTTGGTGTCTGCTAGTACACAAGACACAAATATCCTCTCCTATGGAAGTCTGAACTCAGTCAGCCAATCATAGCAAGTGTCCCCTCCAATATTCATTTAATCCTCCATCTTCTTCCCTGTTTCTGTTCAATTTTCTACTTAAAATGGTGGGCACAGTTTTGTGCAATTCGTCCAAAGTAAATTGTCAAAATGTTGGATTTGTATGGCAGCAAAGTTTTTGTGATATTCTAAAGGAATCCAATTAGTTTAGATCAATTTACTCATCAGTAATATGTGTCGTTTATCACAGGACACCTTCAGAAGTTTTACAGAGTCCATGCTTTGATAGGTCAGAGTTTTTTTTTTTTACTAAGGAACAAGGGAAAGTTATACAACATTAGGCAGGTTGTTTTAATATTAGCTGATTAGTTTAAATAGTACTATTACAAGGTTTTATTATACAAGCAATCCTTCTTCTGTCTCAAAAGTGCCTTTTACTGTGCAACTCAAATTTGTTGATTTAGGCCTCATGCACACGGCGGTTGTTTGAGTCCGCATCCGAGCCGCCGTTTTGGCGGCTCGGATGCGGACCCATTCACTTTAATGGGGCCGCAAAAGACGCAAAAAAAATAGAACATGTCCTATTCTTGTCCGTTTTGCAGACAAGAATAGGCATTTCTACAATGGGCCACCCGTTCCGTTCCGCAAATTGCGAAAAGGCACGCGGGCGGCTTCCGTTTTTTTCAGATCCGCTGTTTGCGGACCGCAAAAAACGGAACGGTCGTGTGCATGAGGCCTTATAGCTGGAAAATTCCACTTATGTATTATTGCTATTACTACTGAATTACTACTGCTTGTGAGTGGAAGATGTTTCCCATGCAGATGGCCATGTCCACTGTGTAGACAATACCGTATGCAACCTCAACCCAGCCCATCCTACTAAAATTCCTGGCACATGTTCACTACTAATAGAGGGGGGGGGGGGGGGGGATGGAAGAAAATATAGTTGCCTACTAAGAGAAGTATACAGTCAGTTTCTATTTTTTTATTTTTGAAATAGTGAGACCGAACAGAGAATGAACAAGAATACGAGGAATATTATGATTTATTAGTTGTTAAGTTCATGGACAAGTGAGGTTTCAGGGGAAAAAATAGGACAGATTTACTAATTTTATCCAAAATGGAGCTCTCAATTAGCTCATTAATATATTTAATTCTAATTTCAGTAAAGTAGTCACCGGTAATTACCTAATAATTTAATTAGCACAGAATTTTGCACATAAAAACAAAATGATATTCTATGGCCTTGTCCGTTTTTTCCATCCAACAAAATGGATATCATAAGGATGGTTTCAATGTGCATTCTTTTCTCACTTCCATACTTGAATGGGTGAGTCTGATTTACAAAAATGGATCAGAATAGGACATGCACTGGGTTTCTTGGATCATGCTCATAAATCCATTAAAAAAGCAAAATAAATGTAAATAACCCCATTGACTTGTATGGGTTCATGGGCTTCCTGTTTTGAAAGCAGGCAGCACATGGAAGTAAAAAATAACCACTTGAATAAGCCCTAAAAAACTTACTTCAATCTAAATACATTTCTAAAAATCTGAAGAAAAATGAATAATGTCCTCTCCATCTTTATGTTAAATTTTGCATCTAACCAGAAAAGCGCATACTTATAAAATAAATTATAAAATGAAAAGTATTTCCCTTTATTTAAAAGAAAAGTGAAAAAAATACTGCACCTGGAAGGATACTGAGGACCTTTAAAACCTGCTTGGTGATGTCTTGTTTGTTATACTATTTAGCAGTTTCTGAATTATCTTCATTAAGAAATTCGGGAATTCAAAGGGCATATTCACAGATAATAGTCATTAGTATAACCCACCAAAATCTTATATTAAGTGTATAGCGCTGCAGTACATCCCTAACACCTCTTTGCTCTTTGTATATGCCACAATAGTATAAAAAGCAGAAGGAAAAATACATTAATTCAATCTTGATGTACCCAGAAATAAGTATTTCCATGAAGTGATTGTTGGTGTTTATATATGTAAGCATCCCTAAGGAATTCACAACAAGCACATCATTTTAATGTATTGTTAACTGGGAAGTAAGCCCTTAACTGAACCTGTGAATGATATAAAAGAAAAAAAAAGAAAAAAAGAAACATAATCACCTGCTCAAACCTTAAGATAATTTATCTTAAAATAATGTAAACAAATTATCTGCAATTATTTGTCATCAAGTAGATTGGGAATTCATTTGTTGTCTCTCATCTATCATTTCGAATATAGTGTTTTAGATAATCTAAATTGTCAATGTATTTTGTTTTGATCTTAAAATCTTTTTGTGCTTAAGATTTATGTATAGGTATTTTGTACATAGTGAATGGTAAACAGCAAAGAGAAAGGAGATTAATGAGAAGAAAGATACAAGGAATAAGGAAATGAAGGGAGGGAGAGGAAATGGATAAAGAAGGATATTAGTGAGAGGAAAGATGGAAAAAAGGAAGAAATTGAGGGATGGAAAGGCAGGATAGAAAAAATGAAGGGTGGTAGTAAATATGGATAAAAGGAAGAATTCCCCTTTTACCTTGTTTTCAGAAAATGTATCTACAGTAATATAAACAGCAGAATAACTAACTTTATTTGAATAGTAATGAGAATATATAGTAGTGTCATATACTTGATCTACTATAGTGTGTACAAGAGAATTTTTAGTTGTGCAGACAACAGAAAGTCACTAGTGTTGAGCGAATCAAAGTTGATGAATTGGGGTAAAATTGTGGTCTGAAACTACAGATCTTAGGGTGTTCACATTCTTTTATACATAATTCAATCTGTTAATCCTTAATTATGTAATTGGGGTTAAATTATGGCTTGAGACTACAGATTTTAGGGTGTTCACATTTTTTTTATACATAATTCAATCCGTTAATCCGTAATTGTGTAATTGGGTTGCTGCCTGATACTACAAATTTTGGGGTGTTCACGCTCTTTTAGACATAAGTACATCCATTCATCCTTGATTAAGGGTGAAATTGTGGCCTGATACTACAGATTTTAGGGTGTTTATGTTCTGTTATACATAATTCAATCTGCTAATCTTTAATTGTGTAATTGGGATGAAATTGTTGTCTGATACTACAAATGTTGGGATGTTCACATTCTTTTATACATAAGTACATCCATTCATCCTTGATTCTGGGGTGAAATTATGGCCTGATACTATAGATTTTAGGGTGTTCACATTCATTTATACATAATGAATTCCTTTAATCCTTAATTGTGTAATTGGGGTGAAATTGAGACCCGGTACTACAGATTTTGGGGTGTTCACGTTCTTTTTTACATAAATATATCTGTAAATCCTTAATTGTGTAATTAGGGTGAAATTGCTGCCTAAAAGGGATGAGCGAACCTGAACTGCAAATTTCAGGTTCGTACTTTGTGAATTCATTGAAGTCCGGGTTTGGTGTGCGGGTGTTTTTGAATTACTTTATTATTTTCCATTATAACATGGTTATATCGAAAAATAATGGCATTCTTAAGACGGAATGCAAAAGGAAACCTTTAGAGGCATTCCATTTTGCATTCCGTCATAATAGAAGTCTATGGGAGCATGATGGATGCCCATAGACTTCTATTATGACGGAATGCAAAATGGAATGTCTACCTTTTGCATTCCGTCTTAAGAATGCCATTATTTTCCGATATAACCACATTATAACGGAAAATAATAAAGTATAGTTCAGGTCCCCATTTACTTTAAAGGGGTTCAGATTCGGGTTCAAGTTCGGGTCCTGAACTCTGCGAACCCGAACTTCCACATGTATGTTTTTCCCTCCTTTCTGATGCTACAAATTTGGGGGTGTTCACATTCTTTTATACATTAGTACATCCATAAGTACATTCATTCATCCTTAATTGTGTAATTGGGGTGAAATTGAGGCCTGATGCTACACATTTGGGGGTGCTCACATTCTTTTATACATAAGTACATCTATTCATCCGTGATTCTGGGATGAAATTGAGGCCTGATACTACAGATTTTGTGGTGTTCACGTTCTTTTTTACATAAGTAAATCGGTTAATCCTTAATTTTGTAATTACGGTGAAATTGCTGCCTGATACTACAAATTTTGGGGTGTTCACATTGTTTTATACATAAGCAAATCTATTCATCCTTGTTTCTGGGGGGAAATTGCAGCCTGACACTACTGCTATTTTACACTTACAGTTACTGTTACAGTACAGTATGTCTGACAGAAAGATGCCAGCGCCTTCGAAGGGAACGGGCAGTGGCAAAAATGTTTATGGAGCTGGCAGAAGTAGCAGCAGAAAAAGGGGGTTGGTAGCAGCAGTCACATCAACAGGCCACAGCTGGCAGTGTCTTCCAGCGGTCATGTTTTGACTAGCAACCCAGCTGTGCTTGAATGGTTGACTCGGTCTTCAACATTATCTCAACTGAGGCTGTGAACAGGTGAGCCATTTGCACCAGTTCACATGCGGCGCTGGACGGCGGCCGTCTCTGCTTCTGTGCCGTGCTGGTGGAGTGATGGGACCCGGGGCCCATGTGGCCTCACTGTACAGTGGGGCCGCTGTGCGGCTGCTGGGTCCCATTGCCTGCTGGAGCGGTGTGGAGGCGTGTCGGTCGCCGCACGGCTCTGCGCCATGGTTAGAGTAGGTTCCCACTTAAACAAGAGGCATCCTTGTCGCGGTAAGTGGGCCTATGCGCTTTGATCAAACTGTATACTAATTGCCTCTTTATAGTGCACAGCAAATGATTGATAGCATCGCTGTATAGCCATGTTTTATCATAAGAAATGCTGATAATTGAAAACAGTTGTATATCAGAAGCATAGGTATGAGGATGTGCGATTTAGAGATTCTCTCCACATATCCATACAATTTATGCTATAAACTTCTTTTCCCCCCTCCCCTGAATCAGCACTCCTCCCCATGTGGCTCAGGTGCTTTTTAATTAGCAGAAGACTGCAAAGGGTTTATATATTCCTACCACATCTCAGTTGGAGTTCCTGAGAGGCTGTGAACAGGTGAGCCATTTGCACCAGTTCACATGCGGCGCTGGACGGCGGCCGTCTCTGCTTCTGTGCCGTGCTGGTGGAGTGATGGGACCCGGGGCCCATGTGGCCTCACTGTACAGTGGGGCCGCTGTGCGGCTGCTGGGTCCCATTGCCTGCTGGAGCGGTGTGGAGGCGTGTCGGTCGCCGCACGGCTCTGCGCCATGGTTAGAGTAGGTTCCCACTTAAACAAGAGGCATCCTTGTCGCGGTAAGTGGGCCTATGCGCTTTGATCAAACTGTATACTAATTGCCTCTTTATAGTGCACAGCAAATGATTGATAGCATCGCTGTATAGCCATGTTTTATCATAAGAAATGCTGATAATTGAAAACAGTTGTATATCAGAAGCATAGGTATGAGGATGTGCGATTTAGAGATTCTCTCCACATATCCATACAATTTATGCTATAAACTTCTTTTCCCCCCTCCCCTGAATCAGCACTCCTCCCCATGTGGCTCAGGTGCTTTTTAATTAGCAGAAGACTGCAAAGGGTTTATATATTCCTACCACATCTCAGTTGGAGTTCCTGAGAGGCTGTGAACAGGTGAGCCATTTGCACCAGTTCACATGCGGCGCTGGACGGCGGCCGTCTCTGCTTCTGTGCCGTGCTGGTGGAGTGATGGGACCCGGGGCCCATGTGGCCTCACTGTACAGTGGGGCCGCTGTGCGGCTGCTGGGTCCCATTGCCTGCTGGAGCGGTGTGGAGGCGTGTCGGTCGCCGCACGGCTCTGCGCCATGGTTAGAGTAGGTTCCCACTTAAACAAGAGGCATCCTTGTCGCGGTAAGTGGGCCTATGCGCTTTGATCAAACTGTATACTAATTGCCTCTTTATAGTGCACAGCAAATGATTGATAGCATCGCTGTATAGCCATGTTTTATCATAAGAAATGCTGATAATTGAAAACAGTTGTATATCAGAAGCATAGGTATGAGGATGTGCGATTTAGAGATTCTCTCCACATATCCATACAATTTATGCTATAAACTTCTTTTCCCCCCTCCCCTGAATCAGCACTCCTCCCCATGTGGCTCAGGTGCTTTTTAATTAGCAGAAGACTGCAAAGGGTTTATATATTCCTACCACATCTCAGTTGGAGTTCCTGAGAGGCTGTGAACAGGTGAGCCATTTGCACCAGTTCACATGCGGCGCTGGACGGCGGCCGTCTCTGCTTCTGTGCCGTGCTGGTGGAGTGATGGGACCCGGGGCCCATGTGGCCTCACTGTACAGTGGGGCCGCTGTGCGGCTGCTGGATCCCATTGCCTGCTGGAGCGGTGTGGAGGCGTGTCGGTCGCCGCACGGCTCTGCGCCATGGTTAGAGTAGGTTCCCACTTAAACAAGAGGCATCCTTGTCGCGGTAAGTGGGCCTATGCGCTTTGATCAAACTGTATACTAATTGCCTCTTTATAGTGCACAGCAAATGATTGATAGCATCGCTGTATAGCCATGTTTTATCATAAGAAATGCTGATAATTGAAAACAGTTGTATATCAGAAGCATAGGTATGAGGATGTGCGATTTAGAGATTCTCTCCACATATCCATACAATTTATGCTATAAACTTCTTTTCCCCCCTCCCCTGAATCAGCACTCCTCCCCATGTGGCTCAGGTGCTTTTTAATTAGCAGAAGACTGCAAAGGGTTTATATATTCCTACCACATCTCAGTTGGAGTTCCTGAGAGGCTGTGAACAGGTGAGCCATTTGCACCAGTTCACATGCGGCGCTGGACGGCGGCCGTCTCTGCTTCTGTGCCGTGCTGGTGGAGTGATGGGACCCGGGGCCCATGTGGCCTCACTGTACAGTGGGGCGGCTGCTGGGTCCCATTGCCTGCTGGAGCGGTGTGGAGGCGTGTCGGTCGCCGCACGGCTCTGCGCCATGGTTAGAGTAGGTTCCCACTTAAACAAGAGGCATCCTTGTCGCGGTAAGTGGGCCTATGCGCTTTGATCAAACTGTATACTAATTGCCTCTTTATAGTGCACAGCAAATGATTGATAGCATCGCTGTATAGCCATGTTTTATCATAAGAAATGCTGATAATTGAAAACAGTTGTATATCAGAAGCATAGGTATGAGGATGTGCGATTTAGAGATTCTCTCCACATATCCATACAATTTAGGCTATAAACTTCTTTTCCCCCCTCCCCTGAATCAGCACTCCTCCCCATGTGGCTCAGGTGCTTTTTAATTAGCAGAAGACTGCAAAGGGTTTATATATTCCTACCACATCTCAGTTGGAGTTCCTGAGAGGCTGTGAACAGGTGAGCCATTTGCACCAGTTCACATGCGGCGCTGGACGGCGGCCGTCTCTGCTTCTGTGCCGTGCTGGTGGAGTGATGGGACCCGGGGCCCATGTGGCCTCACTGTACAGTGGGGCCGCTGTGCGGCTGCTGGGTCCCATTGCCTGCTGGAGCGGTGTGGAGGCGTGTCGGTCGCCGCACGGCTCTGCGCCATGGTTAGAGTAGGTTCCCACTTAAACAAGAGGCATCCTTGTCGCGGTAAGTGGGCCTATGCGCTTTGATCAAACTGTATACTAATTGCCTCTTTATAGTGCACAGCAAATGATTGATAGCATCGCTGTATAGCCATGTTTTATCATAAGAAATGCTGATAATTGAAAACAGTTGTATATCAGAAGCATAGGTATGAGGATGTGCGATTTAGAGATTCTCTCCACATATCCATACAATTTAGGCTATAAACTTCTTTTCCCCCCTCCCCTGAATCAGCACTCCTCCCCATGTGGCTCAGGTGCTTTTTAATTAGCAGAAGACTGCAAAGGGTTTATATATTCCTACCACATCTCAGTTGGAGTTCCTGAGAGGCTGTGAACAGGTGAGCCATTTGCACCAGTTCACATGCGGCGCTGGACGGCGGCCGTCTCTGCTTCTGTGCCGTGCTGGTGGAGTGATGGGACCCGGGGCCCATGTGGCCTCACTGTACAGTGGGGCCGCTGTGCGGCTGCTGGGTCCCATGAGCATAGGTATGAGGATGTGCGATTTAGAGATTCTCTCCACATATCCATACAATTTATGCTATAAACTTCTTTTCCCCCCTCCCCTGAATCAGCACTCCTCCCCATGTGGCTCAGGTGCTTTTTAATTAGCAGAAGACTGCAAAGGGTTTATATATTCCTACCACATCTCAGTTGGAGTTCCTGAGAGGCTGTGAACAGGTGAGCCATTTGCACCAGTTCACATGCGGCGCTGGACGGCGGCCGTCTCTGCTTCTGTGCCGTGCTGGTGGAGTGATGGGACCCGGGGCCCATGTGGCCTCACTGTACAGTGGGGCCGCTGTGCGGCTGCTGGGTCCCATTGCCTGCTGGAGCGGTGTGGAGGCGTGTCGGTCGCCGCACGGCTCTGCGCCATGGTTAGAGTAGGTTCCCACTTAAACAAGAGGCATCCTTGTCGCGGTAAGTGGGCCTATGCGCTTTGATCAAACTGTATACTAATTGCCTCTTTATAGTGCACAGCAAATGATTGATAGCATCGCTGTATAGCCATGTTTTATCATAAGAAATGCTGATAATTGAAAACAGTTGTATATCAGAAGCATAGGTATGAGGATGTGCGATTTAGAGATTCTCTCCACATATCCATTATCTCAACTGACATCAGACACCCCAGCCAAGAGTTGATGGGTTCCTCTGACACCACAGTTAATTTGCATGGCCCAGGAATAGGGATTACCATAAGTGTTGATCACGAATATTCGAATTGCAAATTTTTATCTTGAATATCGGCACTTCGAGAATTTGCGAATATTTAGAATATAGTGATATATATTCGTAATTTAGATTTTTTTTTTAATCAGTACTCATGATCCCTCCCTGCTTCTAGCTTGTGGGCCAAAGAGAAGGCTGCAATATCTTTGACTTTAGGAGTAGTGTTCATTGCGAATTTTCGTAATACGAATTTTCGTAATCAGAATTTTCGTGATGCGAATTTTCGTAATGAGAATCAATGAGATCGTGAAAACTCAGATCCGATGGTATATTCTAACCCCCAGGCATTCCCATGGTGACGGGAACTCTTGTCGGGGAGGAGTATGCCAAAGTGGAACAACTGTACAGATTTAAAAAAAAAGACGAATATTCTAAAAAACAAATATATTAGTTTTTTAGAATATTCGTAATATTCAAAAACAAGAAAATATAGCAATATAGCGAATATTTTAAAAAAAACTAATGTAGAACAATTTAGCTAATATAGTGCTATAATTTTTTTTTTAACCCCTTAGGGACGCATGACGTACCGATGCGGCATGTTTCCCAAGCCCTTAAGGACCCATGACGTACAGGTAATTCCCCAAATAAAGTTTTAAAAAAATAGGTAAAAAATAGGGGGAAAAAAAAAGTATACATATTAGGTATCGCCGCATCCGTATCAACCGGCTTTATAAACATATCACATGATCTAACCCCTCAGATAAACACCCTAAAAAATAAAAACTGTGCTAAATAAACAATTTTTTTGTCACCTTACATCACAAAAAGTACAACAGCAAGCGATCAAAAAGGCGTTTGCCCACCAAAATAGTACCAATCTAACCGTCACCTCATCCCGCAAAAAATGAGACCCTACATGAAACAATGGCCCAAAAAAAAAAAAAACTATGGCTCATAATATGGAGACACTAAAACATCATTTTTTTTGTTTGAAAAAAACTGTTATTGTGTAAAACTTACATAAATAAAAAAAGGATACATATTTGGTATCACCGTGTTCGTATCGACCGGCTCTATAAAAATATCACATGACCTAACCTCTCAGATGAACACCGTAAAAAATAAAAAATAAAAACTGTGCTAAATAAACAATTTTTTGTCACCTTACATCACAAAAAGTGTAATAGCAAGCGATTAAAAGTCATATGCCCCTTTAAAATAGTGTCAATCAAACAGTCATCTCATCCCGCAAAAAATGAGACCCTACCTAAGATAATCGCCCAAAAACTGAAAAAACTATGGCTCTCAGAATATGGAGACACTAAAACATGATTTTTTTTTTTGTTTCAAAAATTATATTATTGTGTAAAACTTACATAAATAAAAAAAAGTATACCTATTAGGTATCGCTGCATCCGTATCGACCGGCTCTATAAAAAGATCACATGACCTAACCCCTCAGATGAACACCGTAAAAAAAATTAAATAAAAACTGTGCTAAATAAACCATTTTTTGTCACCTTACATCACAAAAAGTGTAATTGCAAGCGATCAAAAAGTCACACGCACCCCAAAATAGTGCCAATAAAACCATCATCTCATCCCGCAAAAATCATACCCTACCCAAGGTAATCGCCCAAAAACTGAAAAAATTATGGCTCTCACACTATGAAAACACTAAAACATGATTTTTTTTGCTTCAAAAATGAAATCATTGTGTAAAACTTACATAAATAAATAAAAAGTATACATATTAGGTATCGCCGCATCCGTGACAACCTGGTCTATAAAAATATTACATGATATAACCTGTCAGATGAATGTTGTAAATGACAAAAAATAAAAACTGTGCCAAAACAGCTATTTCTTGTTATCTTGCCTCACAAAAAGTGTAATATAGAGCAACCAAAAATCATATGTACCCTAAACTAGTACGAACAATACTGCCACCCTATCCCGTAGTTTCTAAAATGGAATCACGTTTATAGAGTTTCTACTCTAGGGGTGCATCAGGGGGCTTCAAATGGGACATGGTGTCAAAAAAACCAGTCCAGCAAAACCTGCCTTCCAAAAACCATATGGCATTTCTTTCCTTCTGCGCCCTGCCGCGTGCCCGTACAGCTGTTTACGACCACATATGGGGTGTTTCTGTAAACTACAGAATCAGGGCCATAAATATTGAGTTTGGTTTTGCTTTTAACCCTTGCTTTGTAACTGGAAAAAAAATATTCAAATGGAAAATCTGCCAAAAAAGTGAAATTTTGAAATTGTATCTCTATTTTCCATTAAGTCTTGTGGAACACCTAAAGGGTTAACAAAGTTTGTAAAATCAGTTTTGAATACCTTGAGGGGTGTAGTTTATAGAATGTGGTCATTTATGGGTGGTTTCTATTATGTAAGCCTCGCAAAGTGACTTCAGACCTGAACTGGTCCCTAAAAATTGGGTTTTTGAAAATTTCTGAAAAATTTCAAGATTTGCTTCAAAACTTCTAAGCCTTGTAACATCCCCAAAAAATAAAATATCATTCCCGAAATGATCCAAACATGAAGTAGACATATGGGGTATGTGAAGTAATAACTATTTTTGGAGGTATTACTATGTATTATAGAAGTAGAGAAATTAAAACTTGGAAATTTGCAAATTTTTCAAAATTTTTGGTAAATTTGGTATTTGTTTATGCAAAAAAATTTACTTTTTTGACCCCATTTTAGCAGTGTCATGAAGTACAATATGTGACGAAAAAACAATCTCAGAACGGAATGGGTAAGTAAAAGCGTTTTAAAGTTATCAGCACTTAAAGTGACACTGGTCAGATTTGCAAAAAATGGCCAAGTCCTTAAGGTGAAATATAGTCCTTAAGGGGTTAATATTAGGGATGAGCGAACCCGAACTGTATAGTTCGGGTTCGTACCGAATTTTGGGGTGTCCGTGACACGGACCCGAACCCGAACATTTTCGTAAAAGTCCGGGTTCGGTGTTCGGCGCTTTCTTGGCGCTTTTTGAAAGGCTGCAAAGCAGCCAATCAACAAGCGTCATACTACTTGCCCCAAGAGGCCATCACAGCCTTGCCTACTATTGGCATGGCTGTGATTGGCCAGTGCAGCATGTGACCCAGCCTCTATATACGCTTGGGTCACGTAGCGCTGCACGTCACTCTGCTGATTCAAGCATAGGGAGAGGTTGCTGCTGCGACGTTAGGACGAGATTAGGCAGATTAACTCCTCCAAAAGACTTCATTCTGTGATCGATCTGCAGCTGTGGATCATTGAAGTGCTAATATCGACTTGCTCACTTTTTTGAGGCTGCCCAGAGCGTTTTTAGATCACTTTTATCTGGGGTGATCGGCGGCCATTTTGTGGCTTGTGGTGCGCCAGCACAAGCTATCACCAAGTGTATTTAACCATCAATAGTGTGGTTATCTTTTGCTATATCCTACATCAGGTGCAGGCTGAGCCTGTGTCACCGAAGTGCATTTAACCATCAACAGTGTGGTTATTTTTTGGCCATATACTACATCAGCTGCAGGCTGAGCCTGTGTCACCGAAGTGCATATAACCATCAACAGTCTGGTTATTTTTTGGCCATTTACTACATCTGGTGC
Organism: Bufo bufo; assembly: GCF_905171765.1. Classification (NCBI taxonomy): domain Eukaryota; kingdom Metazoa; phylum Chordata; class Amphibia; order Anura; family Bufonidae; genus Bufo; species Bufo bufo. The sequence continues at coordinate 65,343,678 of NC_053394.1, forward strand.
AGGCTGAGCCTGTGTCACCCAAGTGCATTTAACCATCAATAGTGTGGTTATTTTTTGGCCATATACTACATCAGGGGCAAGTTGAGCCTGTCACCCAGTGCCTAAAAAAATAGACCTGACATTTCTATTCAACCAAATTTGTACTGTTTTAGCTGGTCAAGTTATTTGTAGTGACCGTAAAAGCACACTTTTTGTTCTGGGTTGAAAAACTATTCCCAAATTTGCCATTCTCAAAATAACTCGTTTCTGCTATATGAGGCCTACTTGAAATCTATCCCAAAAAGGATATCTTACATTGAAGGTGCTGATAGTGTCATTCAGAAAAACTTAACACACACGCTAGTGTGCAGATAGAAGTCTGATTCTGTGATTAAACCTATACCTGTCACACAGCGCAAAAAAAAACAGGCCTCACATTTCTATTCAACCAAATCTGTACTGTTTTAGCTGGTCAAGTTATTTGTAGTGACCGTAAAAGCACACTTTTTGTTAGAGATGGGACGGGGGATTCGTCGAATCCACGAATCCCTCGAATCTTGCTGGATTCGTGGGATTCGTGGACTCGAATCCAGACGTAATTTGCCTGAAACGAATCCGACGAATCCGGTGGGAGGGACTGGGAGGCGGAGCTGGGGGCCGGTGCGTTCACTGTGCTCCGGCCCCTCCGCTCCAGTAGTTATATAATGTATAATTGTGATTAATAATCATGCTGCCCCCTCTGTGTGTAGTATTACATTCAATAAATCTTACTTACAGCCGGCTACTGCTATCGTAACAGGACGGCCGGGCAGACGAGCGGCAGCGTCACTGACTGACGTCACCTGCTTGCGCCGCTTCATTCATAAAGCAGGCGGCTCAGGCAGGTGACGTCAGTCAGTGACGCTACCGCTCGTCTGCCCGACCGGCCTGTTACGATAGCAGTAGCCGGCTGTAAGTAAGATTTATTGAATGTAATACTACACACAGAGGGGGCAGCATGATTATTAATCACAATTACACATTATATAACTACTGGAGCGGCAATGGGGGGGGTCTGTGGATGGCACTGTTATAGGATGGGGGGTGGGTCTGTGGATGGCACTGTTATAGGGTGGGGGGGTCTGTGGATGGCACTGTTATAGGATGGGGAGTCTGTGGATGGCACTGTTATAGGATGGGGGGGGGTCTGTGGATGGCATTGTTATAGGATGGGGGGGGGTCTGTGGATGGCACTGTTATGGGGTGGGGGGGTCTGTGGATGGCACTGTTATGGGGTGGGGGGGTCTGTGGATGGCACTGTTATGGGGTGGGGGGGGTCTGTGGATGGCACTGTTATGGGGTGTGGATGGCACTGTTATGGGGTGTGGATGGCACTGTTATGGGGTGTGGATGGCACTGTTATGGGGTGTGGATGGCACTGTTATGGGGTGTGGATGGCACTGTTATAGGATGGGGGGTCTGTGGATGGCACTGTTATGGGGTGTGGGGTCTGTGGATGGCACTGTTATGGGGTGGGGGGGTCTGTGGATGGCACTGTTATGGGGTGGGGGGTCTGTGGATGGCACTGTTATGGGGTGGGGGGGGGTCTGTGGATGGCACTGTTATGGGGTGGGGGGGGTCTGTGGATGGCACTGTTATGGGGTGGGGGGGTCTGTGGATGGCATTGTTATGGGGTGGGGCGGTCTGTGGATGGCACTGTTATGGGGTGGGGGGGGGGTCTGTGGATGGCACTGTTATGGGGTGGGGGGGGGGTCTGTGGATGGCACTGTTATGGGGTGGGGGGGGGGTCTGTGGATGGCACTGTTATGGGGTGGGGGGGTCTGTGGATGGCACTGTTATGGGGTGGGGGGGGGTCTGTGGATGGCACTGTTATGGGGTGGGGGGTCTGTGAATGCCAGGGGGAGAGGTGAGAGGCACTATGATACTACTGGCACATTGGGGGGAGGCACTATGATACGGGCACATTATGGGGGGAGATGGCACTATGATACGGGCACATTATGGGGGGAGGTGGCACTATGATACGGGCACATTGGGGGGGAGATGGCACTATGATACCGGCACATTGGGGGGGAGATGGCACTATGATACCGGCACATGGGGGGGAGGAGAGAGGCACTCCGCACTTGATACTGGCACATGATTAGGGGGGCATCTATGGGGACACTTACTGGCACATTATTGGGTGGTACTGTGGGGGCATCTAATGAGGCCACAAAGAAGGGGTATTTTATATGGGGGGCTCTGTGTGGTACTAGTATTATCAGGGGTATTATCTGTTTCTGCAGTATAGTATTGGGGAGCACAGCGGCACCGTATTGGGGGTGTTAGGATGATTTGTCCAGAAGATGGGAGGATGATGGAAAAGTAGTAAACTAAGATTTATTTTTTTTGTCAAGCTGCAGAGACGAAAAATGGCTGAAAACTGGTGTCTGGTCTGAAGGTCTGAAAGGAGAAGATGAGGAAAGAGAACATCTACATCAAAGGAGACGTCACTGGATGTAAGAGGTATGAGGCTGTATTACCCTGTATGTTCTGTAGTGATAGGAGCAGGGGTCATCGCGGTCATATAGGGTGCGACCGTGACTGGGAGGTGGAGGTTCAGACAAACTGACGCGGTCTTACTTTGTTTCTTACACCGTGCGTTCACACAATTATGTACAGGATTCGTAGGATTCGAGATTCGAAAGATTCGATATATTCGAGAACCTTTTCGGATTCGGATTCGAAAAAATTTGGATTCGTCCCACCTCTACTTTTTGTTCTGGGTTGAAAAACTATTCCCAAATTTGCCATTCTCAAAATAACTAGTTTCTGCTATATGAGGCCTACTTGAAATCTATCCCAAAAAGGATATCTTACATTGAAGGTGCTGATAGTGTCATTCAGAAAAATTTAACACACACGCTACCGTGCAGATACAAGTCTAATTCTGTGATTAAACCTATACCTGTCACACAGCGCAAAAAAAAACAGGCCTCACATTTCTATTCAACCAAATCTGTACTGTTTTAGCTGGTCAAGTTATTTGTAGTGACCGTAAAAGCAAATTTTTTGTTCTGGGTTGAAAAAGCATTCCCAAATTTGCCATTCTCAAAATTGTGGTGAACGGGAACAATGAGGAAAACATCTAATAAGGGACGCGGACGCGGACGTGGACATGGTCGTGGTGGTGTTAGTGGACCCTCTGGTGCTGGGAGAGGACGTGGCCGTTCTGCCACAGCCACACGTCCTAGTGAACCAACTACCTCAGGTCCCAGTAGCCAGCAGAATTTACAGCGATATTTGGTGGGGCCCAATGCCGTTCTAAGGATGGTAAGGCCTGAGCAGGTACAGGCATTAGTCAATTGGGTGACCGACAGTGGATCCAGCACGTTCACATTATCTCCCACCCAGTCTTCTGCAGAAAGCGCACAGATGGCGCATGAAAACCAAGCCCATCGGTCTGTCACATCACCCCCATGCATATCAGGGAAACTGTCTGAGCCTCAAGTTATGCAGCAGTCTCTTATGCTGTTTGAAGACTCTGCTGCCAGGGTTTCCCAAGGGCATCCACCTAGCCCTTCCCCAGGGGTGGAAGAGATAGAATGCACTAACGCACAACCACTTATTTTTCCTGATGATGAGGACATGGGAATACCACCTCAGCACGTCTCTGATGATGACGAAACACAGGTGCCAACTGCTGCGTCTTTCTGCAGTGTGCAGACTGAACAGGAGGTCAGGGGTCAAGACTGGGTGGAAGACGACGCAGGGGACGATGAGGTCCTAGACCACACATGGAATGAAGGTCGTGCCACTGACTTTCAGAGTTCGGAGGAAGAGGCAGTGGTGAGACCGAGCCAACAGCGTAGCAAAAGAGGGAGCAGTGGGCAAAATCAGAACACCCGCCGCCAAGAGACTCCGCCTGCTACTGACCGCCGCCATCTGGGACCGAGCACCCCAAAGGCAGCTTCAAGGAGTTCCCTGGCATGGCACTTCTTCAAACAATGTGCTGACGACAAGACCCAAGTGGTTTGCACGCTGTGCCATCAGAGCCTGAAGCGAGGCATTAACGTTCTGAACCTTAGCACAACCTGCATGACCAGGCACCTGCATGCAAAGCATGAACTGCAGTGGAGTAAACACCTTAAAAACAAGGAACTCACTCAGGCTCCCCCTGCTACCTCTTCTGCTGCTGCCGCCGCCTCGGCCTCTTCTGCTGCTGCCGCCGCCTCGGCCTCTTCCTCCGCCTCTGGAGGAACGTTGGCACCTGCCGCCCAGCAAACATGGGATGTACCACCAACACCACCACCTGCGTCACCAAGCATCTCAACCATGTCACACGGCAGCGTTCAGCTCTCCATCTCACAAACATTTGAGAGAAAGCGTAAATTCCCACCTAGCCACCCTCGATCCCTGGCCCTGAATGCCAGCATTTCTAAACTACTGGCCTATGAAATGCTGTCATTTAGGCTGGTGGACACACACAGTATCAAACAGCTCATGTCGCTTGCTGTCCCACAGTATGTTGTTCCCAGCCGGCACTACTTCTTCAAGAGAGCCGTGCCTTCCCTGCACAACCAAGTGTCGGATAAAATCAAGTGTGCACTGCGCAACGCCATCTGTGGCAAGGTCCACCTAACCACAGATACGTGGACCAGTAAGCACGGCCAGGGACGCTATATCTCCCTAACTGCACACTGGGTAAATGTAGTGGCGGCTGGGCCCCAGGCGGAGAGCTGTTTGGCACACGTCCTTCCGCCGCCAAGGATCGCAGGGCAACATTCTTTGCCTCCTGTCTCCTCCTACTCAGCTTCCTACTCCTCTTCTTCCACCTGCTCATCCAGTCAGCCACACAGCTTCACCACCAACTTTAGCACAGCCCGGGGTAAACGTCAGCAGGCCGTTCTGAAACTCATATGTTTGGGGGACAGGCCCCACACCGCACAGGAGTTGTGTCGGGGTATAGAACAACAGACCGACGAGTGGTTGCTGCCGGTGAGCCTCAAGCCCGGCCTGGTGGTGTGCGATAATGGGCGAAATCTCGTTGCAGCTCTGGGACTAGCCGGTTTGACGCACATCCCTTGCCTGGCGCATGTGCTGAATTTGGTGGTGCAGAAGTTCATTCGCAACTACCCCGACATGTCAGAGCTGCTGCATAAAGTGCGGGCCGTCTGTTCGCGCTTCTGGCGTTCACACCCTGCCGCTGCTCGCCTGTCTGCGCTACAGCTTAACTTCGGCCTTCCCGCTCACCACCTCATATGCGACGTGCCCACCAGGTGGAACTCCACCTTGCATATGCTGGACAGACTGTGCGAGCAGCAGCAGGACATAGTGGAGTTTCAGCTGCAGCACGCACGGGTCAGTCGCACTGCGGATCAGACCCACTTCACCTCCAATGACTGGGCCTCCTTTCGAGACCTGTGTGCCCTGTTGCGCTGTTTCGAGTACTCCACCAACATGGCCAGTGGCGATTGTCACGAACTATGGATCCGATCGCTCCGGATCCCACAGCTCTGACGTAGTGGTCTGTGACGGAGTCTGCGCACACACAGAGACCTCACGTGACCGGGGTATTACCATCCGGCTAACACCCCCCCACTACACTTCGGTAACTGCCACCACGTGGGTTCCCGGTCCACGAGCCGACTATCCGGGTCATTCACTATCACACAGATCAGTGGATGAACCGGGTATCACTTACTGACCAACCGCAGTCAATCACCCCAAGCTACAATTCCTAAATGCAATTTAACTAACTACCTGGTAATTCCAACAAGAAAACCTCCACCAGGCTCAATGCCCAGACCTTTGTTAGTTAAAATGGTCTCTTCTAGAGATCGGGACTATATTCTTAGGTGGAAACGAGAGATACAGACGGTCAAGTACAACGACTCTAATATAGAGATATATCCGGACTTTTCCAGAGTCACGCAGGAGAAAAGAAGAGAATATAAAGATGTAAAGAAGAGACTGATACAGGCTCAAATAAAATACTCCATGATGTACCCCGCGAAATTATGGGTGATTCACGGAGACACCGTTCACTTCTTTATTAATCCAAGCGCGGCGGCCGATTGGATGGACTCAAAGGGTCTTAAATAATCTAGCTGCAGCAATATAGGGGGGAGCTGGGGGGGGTCGACGGTGTTGGGAGGGGGGGGATAGCTCAATGTTAGAGGCCTATGAATCGCATTTCGCGATCCGCAGGTCAGCACAGGGGTGGGGAAGGGGGGGGGGGTATCTTTTCTTCCTGCTGGAGCGGTCGGGATTCGTGGGGGTGCCCCTCTGCCTTTGCCCGGCGCCGTCCTAAAATTAAGAGCCAAAAAAAAAGGGACTAAAACAATAAATAAAAATGTCTAGAATCTTGACATGGAATGTCCGCGGATTTGCGGATAAAACTAAGAGATGTGCTGTGTTCGATCTGGTCTCTAGACATTTACCAGCCATAGTCGCTTTGTTGGAGACACACTTAACAGAGGAAAAAGTGGCGGCGCTCGGCAGAAGGAGATGGGCCTCCCATGAATATCATTCGTGCTGCTCCATATATTCACGCGGGATTAGCGTATATGTTCATAGACAGGTATATTACGTACCAATAGAACAACTAATCGATCAGGAGGGTCGGTATGTTTTCCTTTACTGTGAGTGGCAGGGACAAAGGAGTATAATTGCTTTTATTTATATCCCTCCACCTTTTTCAACATATGTGTTAAGTAGACTGATGGAGTTCATCTCGGCACGAGAGGAGTGCCCGGTGCTGGTGATGGGTGATTTCAACTCGGTCATGGACATTAAACTAGATAGGATATCAACCATTGCCAATTATGAACAAAACACCAGCTCCGATACGTTATTGTTCCGAATTGGTAAAGAAATGGCATTGGTGGATATATGGCGATCTCTTTACGGTAACAAGCAGGTATATTCATGTTTTAGTAAGACCTATAGGTCCATGTCACGAGTTGATCTGGCCCTCGCCAGCCCGGGACTTATCAACAGGGTAAAAAAAATGAACTATGAAAGCCACGGTATCTCTGATCATTCCCTGGTTACCGTAATACTGGATAACAATGTTAAATTTAGTAAAAATATAACTTTTAAACTCAACCCCCATTGGATTACATTAATAAAAGTGGATAAGATCGACGAGAAAATCAAACTCTTTTGGAGTGATAATATCAACTCAACACATATACATATGATTTGGGATTCCTTAAAGGCATATCTGCGCGGTTTATACTCATATCAAATCAGGAAACAGAAGAGGTTTTTTGCGCAAACTCAAAAAGAAAAAGAAGATACGATTGGTCGGATAATGGGTGAGATTGTTCAGACCAATACCCCTGAAAAACAACATCAATTAAAAAAAGCACGGGAGTATAAGCAATATTTATATAACAAAGCACAGAACAAACTGTTCTTCTCGGGTTTGAGGACCTTTAGTGAATCCGGTAAACCAAGCAGAGTATTATCCACCATAGTTAAAAATCAAAGGGGTAGTAATAATATTAATGGAATTAGGACAGAGGCGGGAAATATTTTAAGGGACCCCGATAACATCCTAGGGGAATTTACCCGATATTTTTCTATGCTATATCAGGCTGGACCTATAGAACATGGAGGAAAAATAGATGAATATTTAGAAAATATTAACATCCCTGAATTTGACCAACAAGATATAAATTGGCTGAACAGACCGATCCAATTGAGTGAGCTACAGAATACGTTAAAAACTATCAAGGGTAATACGTCCCCAGGGTCGGACGGCTTCCCATTCGAAATATATCGAAAACATGAGGGGACTATGCTCCCTCAAATGTTGGAGGTATTAAATCAATCATGGACGTTGGGTTCCCTACCCCCCTCATGGATGGAAGCAACCATCACACTCATCCCAAAAAAGGAGAAGGACCCGTTGTCAGTTGCATCATACCGCCCCATCGCTCTGTTAAACACAGACTATAAAATCCTCGCAAAACTGTTGGCCAACAGACTGAAAGCGGTCATACACAAAGTGGTTCATGAGGACCAAACCGGGTTTATCTCTAAAAGGAATATTCAGGATAACATAAGAAGGGCCTTTCTGAACATCCAGATGGGGAGTGGGGAGGACTGCTCCATCCTGTCCTTAGACGCCGCTAAGGCGTTTGACAGGGTGGAGTGGTCCTTCCTCTGGGGAGTGATGTCACGAGTGAGGCTGGGAGAATACTTCACTAGATGGGTCCAGATTCTCTATCGAAACCCGGTCTCCAGGGTCCGTGTCAATGGGGAGTACTCCCCCCTTTTTCCCCTGACCAGAAGAACACGTCAGGGATGCCCCCTCTCCCCTTTACTTTTCTCGCTGTTTTTGGAGCCAATGGCATGTAGAGTTAGGGCAGATAGGGAGATACAGGGTTTCGGATGTGAGGGAGAGGCCGACAAAATAAGTCTCTATGCGGACGATGCTCTATTATTTTTGGGGGAGGGCCACAGGAATCTACCCAGGGTTATGGAAATTATAGACGAGTTTGGATCCCTCTCTGGATACGAGATAAACTGGGAAAAATCTAAATTTCTCCCATTGAGGCGCCCTGTCCCACCGGGTTATAACCATCGGGTGAGTGTCCTGACCCCAGCAGAATCACTATTATATCTGGGTATCCATATAGGGTCTGAGTTGAAACACTATGAGAAATTGAATATACTCCCAATAATAGACAAGGTTAAGGGAAAAATTAGAACATGGTTAAGGTTGCCTCTGTCCCAAATTAATCGCATAGCGCTTATTAAAATGACACTATTACCGATGTTACTATATGGACTCAACGCAAGTCCAATAACGATAGAAGATAAGTTCTTTAATAAACTGGAGAGTCTTTTTAATGAATTAATATGGGGGCGCAAACGAGTTAGAATCAAAATACAATACCTTTATAAAGAAGAGGGTGGCATTTCCGCCCCCTTTCTAAAAGGATATTACTTAGCTGCACAGCTGAGATGGTGTGTAAGGAACCGAAAGAATAAATGCATACGGCTTATTTTTAGTGAGAATTGTGGACCTAGAGAGGATGTCTTCTCTATTCTTGAGAAAGGCCCCTCTGAGAAGAAAACAATAATAAACCCTTTTAGAAAAATGCTTGAGCACACCTGGCAACAAGTTCGACGTATGGTCGGAGTATCCCAAGCAGTTCAGTACACTCCCCTGTGGGGGAATACACACTTACCACAAATTAAGCAAATGGGTGACGTTAGATACTGGGAAAAACAGGGGATACATTTAATTTCACAAGTTTTTGATAGGGGACAGATTAAACCCTTAAATGAAATCCTTCCGGATATTTCAGCAACACTTACTGATAAATTTAGCTACGCACAATTACGACACGCTATACACTACACTGAAAATAAGAAATATTTAGATATTGTACAGCATTCCTTCTTAGACTTCTGCTATGATATGACGTCAAACACTTCCGCTGTATCTTTAATATATGCTAAGCTAAAACACGAATACACCAATCAGATTATATTTAGAGCTGAAGGTAAATGGGAAAGGGACCTACAGAACGTGGAACCCATTACATGGGAGATTGTTTATAAAAACATTAAAAGGTCCACAGTCTTCCCTGCCCACGCATGGATTCTCCTAAAAATTATACACCGTCTCTATTATACACCGGCTTTTTTACACAATCTTTATAAAGATAGGAAACAGAACTGCTACAAATGTAACAAAGACAGAGGTGAATATAAACATCTGCTGTGGGAATGCCTGGGTATAAAAGAGTACTGGGCTAAAATATTTCGGAAATTACAGAATAGCTCCCCCCTGAAATATGAAGCTTGCATTGACCTTGTGATTCTGGGCACCTTCCCAGAGATAAATAAAAATAAAACTGAGCAATTACTCTGGTTACGGGGTATTGCTTTGGCTAAAATAATAATAGTTAAACATTGGGGTTCTATAAAATACCCCAATTTCCAGGAATGGATAGAATATATGGACAGGGTAATGCTTTATGAATATAACCTTGCCTATACTGAAAAAAAAAAAATAGTTTGGCGGCGGATATGGGGTAGGTGGAAAAAATAACATCAAAAATAACACCAAATAATTAAAATATTAAAACATTAAACAGAAACAGCTGGTATTACGGCCGCTCCGCGGAAGAAAAGGGGTGGGGGTGGGAGTGGAGGGAGGGTGGTTATAAAGTAAGAGGGGGATTTGTTACATGATGAAATAATGGTGTAATTTTTGGTACTGTATTTTGCAACAAAAAAAAAAAAATAAAAAATACCTGGTAACGTCTCTTCAAAGGCAAGGTACGTTGTTCAGCAGCTTAGAATATGGAAGACTTGGCCACTTAGATTTTATAATCTTTAATAAGAGGTAAAAAGCAGTGCATACAAATCTAATGAAAATGACTATAAATCTACAGAATAATAATAACAATATAAATAATCATGACAGTTCAAATGAAAGGGAAAAAGATGAAAGAATACTTAGTTTCTCTGGAGGCTTTCAGATGGTCGCTCATATGTCCTTTTTGAATCCTTGCAAACCCAGTTCAGTATGTATCAGGGGAGACCCTCAAAGTTCTTCTGATACAGGGATATGCCATCAATGTCCAATTAAGTGTCTGGTGATGTTCCATGGGTCTCTCTCCTTCTGCATGGATCTTTATGAACTCTCCCATGGGCAGGAGACTTACTCCTGTCAGCTAATGGCAGCAGAGTGACTGTGAAGCCTAGGGATTGGCCTCCAAGGGTTTTATGACCCCCATCAAAGTTCAGTTCCTACAATGAGGATTATACTTAAGCCCGTATCTCCCTGATACATCGGCATATTTTTATACAGAATACATATTTGCGATCCTTAATTATTTACATACAGAATGAGACCACACACGGTAATGCTGGGACCTGTAGTTCTTCTACCACCCATAGGTGAGCTACAGAATCACATCCTCTGGTCATATTTGATACCCAATTAACCACAATACTCTGTAGAGCCTGGATCTGGTGTCAGAAAGGGCATAAGTTGATTCATAAATGAAATATGAAAGTGGACTGGTTTTATGCCCAGAGCTAATTAAGGGCTATTAGCTCTCCTCAAACCAGACCTGGAAATTAATGACGTCACGCTCCAGCCAGGCTTGACAGCGAGCTGATCTTTATCTTATAGGACAGGATGAGCTGGGCCTGGTATAGCCTTTATGACCTTTTATAGCCGGCCTCACAGAGTAGTGGTAATAAAAGTGTCCATCTATATCATACTTGACCCAGGCTTCAGGAAGATGAGAGTTCACTGTTCTTTTACATAGGCCAGAAGCATACAAAATGGCTACCCAGAGGAATTATGTATGTATGCCGACACAGCGATGACGCCGTTATCAGCGTTACAATACCACTTCTATGTCTCCTTGAGAAAACACTTAGGGCGATAATGGAAGAGGAGGTGGCCCAGGAGGAAGAGGAGGCAGAGGGGTCATTTTTAGCAATTTCAGGCCAGTCTCTTCGAAGTGACTTAGAGGGAGGTTTTTTGCAACACCAGAGGCCAGGTACAAATGTGGCCAGACAGGGCCCACTACTGGAGGACGAGGAGGATGAGGAGGAGGTGGAGGAGGATGAGGATGAAGCATGTTCACAGCGGGGTGGCACCCAAAGCAGCTCGGGCCCATCACTGGTGCGTGGCTGGGGGGAAACGGAGGACGATGACAATACGCCTCCCGCAGAGGACAGCTTGTCCTTACCTCTGGGCAGCCTGGCACACATGAGCGACTACATGCTGCAGTGCCTGCGCAACGACAGCAGAGTTGCCCACATTTTAACGTGTGCGGACTACTGGGTTGCCACCCTGCTGGATCCCCGGTACAAAGACAATGTGCCCACCTTACTTCCTACACTGGAGCGTGATAGGAAGATGCGCGAGTACAAACGCACGTTGGTAGACGCGCTACTGAGAGCATTCCCAAATGTCACAGGGGAACCAGTGGAAGCCCAAGGCGAAGGCAGAGGAGGAGCAAGAGGTCGCGAACGCAGCTGTGTCACGGCCAGCTCCTCTGAGGGCAGGGTTAGCATGGCAGAGATGTGGAAAAGTTTTGTCACCACGCCACAGCTAACTGCACCACCACCTGATACGGAACGTGTTAGCAGGAGGCAACATTTCACTAACATGGTGGAACAGTACCTGTGCACACCCCTCCACGTACTGACTGATGGTTCGGCCCCATTCAACTTCTGGGTCTCCAAATTGTCCACGTGGCCAGAGCTAGCCTTTTATGCCTTGGAGGTGCTGGCCTGCCCGGCGGCCAGCATTTTGTCTGAACGCGTATTCAGCACGGCAGGGGGCGTCATTACAGACAAACGCAGCCGCCTGTCTACAGCCAATGTGGACAAGCTGGCGTTCATAAAAATGAACCAGGCATGTATCCCACAGGACCTGTCCATCCCTTGTGCAGATTAGATATTAACTACCTCCCCTTAACAATATATTATTATACTCCAGGGCACTTCCTCATTCAATACTATTTTTATTTTCATTTTACCATTATATTGCGGGGCAACCCAAGTTGAATGAACCTCTCCTCTGTCTGGGTGCCGGGGCCTAAATGTGTGACAGTGGCCTGTTCCAGTGGTGGGTGACGTGAAGCCTGATTCTCTGCTATGACATGAAGACAGATTCTGTGCTGACATAAGGCCAGATTCTCTGTTACGGGACCTCTCTCCTCTGTCTGGGTGCCGGGGCCTAAATATGTGACATTGGCCTGTTCCAGTGGTGGGTGACGTTAAGCCTGATTCTCTGCTATGACATAAAGACAGATTCTGTGCTGACATAAGGCCAGATTTTCTGTTACGGGACCTCTCTCCTCTGCCTGGGCCTAAATATGTGACAGTGGCCTGTTCCAGTGGTGGGTGACGTGAAGCCTGATTCTCTGCTATGACATGAAGACAGATTCTGTGCTGACATAAGGCCAGATTCTCTGTTACGGGACCTCTCTCCTCTGTCTGGGTGCCGGGGCCTAAATATGTGACAGTGGCCTGTTCCAGTGGTGGGTGATGTGAAGCCTGATTCTCTGCTATGACATGAAGACAGATTCTGTGCTGACATAAGGCCAGATTCTCTCTTACGGGACCTCTCTCCTCTGTCTAGGTGCCGGGGCCTAAATATGTGACATTGGCCTGTTCCAGTGGTGGGTGACGTTAAGCCTGATTCTCTGCTATGGCATGAAGACAGATTCTGTGCTGACATAAGGCCAGATTTTCTGTTACGGGACCTCTCTCCTCTGCCTGGGCCTAAATATGTGACAGTGGCCTGTTCCAGTGGTGGGTGACGTAAAGCCTGATTCTCTGCTATGACATGAAGACAGATTCTGTGCTGACATAAGGCCAGATTCTCTGTTACGGGACCTCTCTCCTCTGCCTGGGTGCCTGGGCCTAAATATGTGACAGTGGCCTGTTCCAGTGGTGGGTGACGTGAAGCCTGATTCTCTGCTATGACATGAAGACTGATTCTGCGCTGACATAAGGCCAGATTCTCTGTTACGGGACCTCTCTCCTCTGTCTGGGTGCCGGGGCCTAAATATGTGACAGTGGCCTGTTCCAGTGGTGGGTGACGTAAAGCCTGATTCTCTGCTATGACATGAAGACAGATTCTGTTCTGACATAAGGCCAGATTCTCTGTTACGGGACCTCTCTCCTCTGCCTGGGTGCCTGGGCCTAAATATGTGACAGTGGCCTGTTCCAGTGGTGGGTGACGTGAAGCCTGATTCTCTGCTATGACATGAAGACTGATTCTGTGCTGACATAAGGCCAGATTCTCTGTTACGGGACCTCTCTCCTCTGCCTGGGTGCCTGGGCCTAAATATGTGACAGTGGCCTGTTCTAGTGGTGGGTGACGTGAAGCCTTATTCTCTGCTATGACATGAAGACTGATTCTGCGCTGACATAAGGCCAGATTCTCTGTTACTGGACCTCTCTCCTCTGCCTGGGTGCCTGGGCCTAAATATGTGACAGTATCTATAGAGAAATGGGGAACCGCACTCTGTTTTAGAAGTAGTATCACCGGTGCCGATCAAGGGCTGATTAAGCCGTATCCAAGTAATAAGAATTTGAGGCACTCAGTCCGTAGGTTATGCAATTCAAATAATTTTTTTATTAATATTATTTTTCATGTTTTCTGCACCATCCATATGCCCGTGAAAATAAGGAATGACAGATTATTTCTGACCAGACGTTTCGGTCACGGTGGACCTTCATCAGTGGTCATGTTATCTGGAATATACATATTGAAATGTTTCACATATACATGGAATGCAGAGCATGAAGTCACAAAATAAATAAAGTAACATAGAACAAAAAATAAATAAATTAAATTACAAGCAAAATTTCATGGTGTTGTCACAGCAGAGTGAATACTGTCCAGGGATTGGTAAAAATATCTGGGTGTGCATAATCATGAAAAATTCATATATTTATAGCAATCAAATGGTTAATAAAACATGATTATCTAGGCTGGAGTACATCCAATAGGATCTGTCGTCTGGTCTTATGGATATGTATAGATTTATGGATTCTCAGAGACATAAATTTATGGCATACACGGTTGTGGCATAATATGAGTAAGATTATAAAGTTTCATGAGGAGCATCATCAAGATATTTACAGATCCATGGATTCACATAATACTAGATTTAAGGCATACACGGTTGTGGCATAGCATAAGTATGTAGTTTCATGGGAAGTGTCACCCAGATATAAGGCTATGCAGGAATAAATATAGATGCCCATAAATCACATAGACATAGATGCACATAAATCACAGAAATCAAATGGTAGAAGCATAGTGGACCAAAGAAATCGGTGGATCGAACTGCACAAAGGTAACCTGTGGAGAAAGAATTACAAATGGTTATCTACCTGTATGCTGGGTAAATGTTTGCCTGGGCGCTGGATGCAGGAGTGTGTAAGTTTAGAGCTGCTGTTTAAATAGCACGCTGTCCGGTGATAGCGATCACCTGACAGGAAGTCATGTGTCATATGGAACGCATGCATGCGTTCCAAAGGGCGGAAGTCTCGGCTAGGGCTGTGGATTATGGTAATTCCGGTCACATGACCGGATGTAGTGAACTGTGGAGTAGTTCATGCGTTCCACACTGTGTGAGAAGGGCGGAGTTAATACATTTATGCGTTCCACTGTGGTTGGAAGGGAAATGGGATGCGATCTACATATGAAACAGTATGGTAGTAAGGGAGATGGGATCCGATCTATATACACAATAATGTTGATCTGGAAAAGGGGATATAAGATGATGATGTGTAATGTGGATAGATCGTCCGGGAGGTAGTTGGGGGAGGTGACGAAAAGACTGGGGGAGGAGCTAGGGGTAGAGGGCGGCCTCATGGATATGACAGGTCATAAGCATAATAATTTGGAGTATTGTGTAAGTTGAATCCACACTATCTATGGTATCTATTATGATCTGAGGATAACTAAGCACTATAATCATCCTGTTGTGACCTATGAGGAACAGTCAATAGCGTAAAATAAGCTATGTTATGGCAAATTCCATACGTGTGTGTATGTATGGCTGTTAGGTCCAAAGGATATGTAGATAACATTGTCTTGATTACTCAAAAGGGTATAGATACAAGCAAGGTATGGGACGGGGATGGGTAAAGGGGTAAAGGGGGAAAGGAAAGGGCAGGGGGAGAAAAAGAGAAGAGGAACAAGGGGAACCGAGGCCAATACATCACCCTCACCCGCTGTGGACAATTTCAGTGCGTCTGTAGAAAAAATGAGAGACACATATGTTAACATACATTAATATTTTTACAAGTTTATAAAGAAATCACATTCGCGGTTTAAGCCGTGTGGTGTTAAAGTCCCCAGTTTGTGGATCCAGAAAGCTTCCCTTTGCCTAAGGAGGAGCGTCCGGTTTCCTCCTCTCCTCGGCTGGTCAATTTGCTCCAAGATTTGAAAACGTAATTGGGAAATTTGGTGTTTCTTTTCAATGAAATGGTGAGGTATAGGTAGGAAGGTATGGCCTAGTCTGATCGTGGATTTATGTTTGCTTATCCGGTCCCTGATGTGTTGTGTGGTTTCGCCGACGTATCCGAGGCCACATGGACATTTTATTAAATAAACAACAAAGCTAGATTCGCAGGTGTAGAATCCTCTGATTGCTATGGCTTTTCCGGTGCGTGGGTGTGTGGCGTATTCGCCTTTAATGACACTGGAGCAATGGGCACAGTGTAAGCACGGATATGTCCCTTGCCGTTTACTGCGTAAAAAAGTTTGTTTTAAAGGTCTTGTAAAGCTACCTACATCCGCTTTAATTAATTTGTACTCAATATTAGGTGGTCTTTTATAACAGGTCAGCGGATATTGTTGGAACTCTTTGATGTCCGGATAAGCCTTGGAGAGTAATGACCAATTCTTTTTGAGGGCCTGCTGAATTTTGGGCATAAGGGGATAGTAAGTGGTTACGCATGCAATCCTATTGGAGTTGTCCTGTTTTGTTTCCGGTAACGTGGGAGGGTTTTTTAGATCCAGGAGAGTTTCATTTAGAATTCCCTGTGGGTAGCCCCTTTGTACAAACTTGTCGGTCATGTTCTCGAATCTAGTATTCTTAGTGGTGGTATCTGTAACGATCCGATCTACCCGTGTGTACTGGGACCGTGGTAATGATTTTTTTGCGGCTCTAGGGTGACAACTGTTGTAGAGAAGAAGGCTATTGCGGTCCGTGGGTTTGTGGTATAAATCTATGCTGAGAGATCCGGATTGATCAATTTTGATTAGGGTATCGAGGAAACTGATTTCCTCTTGGCTGATGTGTGAGGTAAATCCTAGTTCGTTATGAATGTGGTTGAGGTCATGGATAAAGCTGTCTATGGTGGAGATGAGTCCCTTCCAGATGCAAAAAATATCGTCTATGAAACGAAGCCATATGTGAGCGTGTTGTTGGAACAGGGGATGTGTATAGACGTGATCTTCTTCAAAGTTAATCATGAACGCATTTGCGTAGGGGGGGGCCACGTTGGACCCCATGGCGGTGCCCCGCCTCTGGCCATAGTAAGTATCCCCAAAAAGAAAAAAGTTTTTAGTCAATACAATTTCAAGTAATTTCAGGCAACATTCCTGTTGTGGGTTACTCAGGGTGGAATGTTTGCTGAGGAGAATAGCTCCAGTATGCCTTTCTCATGTGTGATTGAAGTATAGAGGCTGTTCACATCTAATGTAAGTAAATGGCAATCTATTGGGACATCAGTATTTTTTTATTTTTGTAAGAAATCAGAAGTGTCTAGAATGAAGGATTTTGATGTTTTAATAAGGGGGGTGAGAATTTTCTCTAAATAAATTGCTAGGGGAGAGAGGATGGATTCGGTGGAGGCTACGATAGGGCGCCCTGGAGGTTTAGTGAGATCTTTATGTATTTTTGGTAGAGTATAAAATACTGGAGTGATGGGATCTTGTTTAGTTAGGAAGCTGGCAGTCTTGGGGTCTAGGATACCTGATACTGAATATGAATCAATAGTAAAGGCAATTAATTCCCGTATCTGTGGTGTGGGGTCTCTCGGTAGTATTTCATATGTGTCAGTATCGGATAACTGTCTGTTAATTTCTGCAAGGTAATCCCTCTTGTCCATGACAACGAGAGCCCCACCTTTGTCCGCGGGTTTGATGGTTATGTCTTTATTAGTTTGTAACGAGTTCAATGCTATTTTCTCCTCCTGAGATAGGTTATTGGAATGTCTAAATTGGCCCTCAGTGTTAGCCATAAGGATGTCGCCTACCAATTTCTGGGAAAGAGAAATATACGTCTCAATGGGATGCTTATTTTTAGGGGGCATAAAGGAACTTTTGTTCCTGAGTCCCAGGTTTTGGATGGAGAGGGGTCCCAGTGAAATGGTACTCGTCGGTTGTTCCGGTATTAGCTCCTGGAAGTGGGCTTTAAGTCTCACAGTTCTATAGAATTTTTGTAATTCCTGTTCTAGCGAAAACGTATTAAACGTAGGTGTGGGACAAAAGGACAAACCTTTCTGTAGAACTGTGATTTGTATTGGTGATAGGTTGGAAGATGAAATATTAACGACTAGATTGTCCTCCTTACCTGGGAACGAGTCTGGATGCGTCCTTCTTGATTTCCTCCCGCCCCTCCTGGTCCTCCTCTTCTTTTGCCCCTCCTTGGGGCGTTGCCTAAAAAACGCGGTTCGTAGCCGTATCTGTCGCTGTCCGAAGAGCCGGAGTAGTGTTGATGTCTGTATCCACGATAGAACTGTTGTTGCTGGTTTCCCTTCCAACGATAGACTCTGTCTAGTCTATAATCCTCGGCGTCCCGTATAAATTTCTGTCTCTTTCCTTGTTCTGCGTATTTTCTGTATTCCAGTAGTTGTTTATCGATCCTTTCTTTGGTTGCAACCAGCTCTTCTTCAGGTGTAGTTGAGGTCAGCTGGGATTCAGTGGTCTTGATCTGTGAGGATATTTCGGTGGTTGAGGTCTGTAGCTCTTCTATGGTCAGTAGAATGAGGTCGAGGGAGCATTTATTTAGGATGCTCTCAAAGCGTTCGCAAAACTCTTTCTTCTCCGCGAAGAGTGTTGGTCGGAGATGAGATCTCAGGCCTCTAGGAATCCGTTTGTTTTTATAGTATTCAGTAAGTGTGCTGCAGTGTAGTTCCCAGCCAATGAGTCGCTTTCGGTCACGTTCATACTCACGGATCTTCATCTCGTGGTTTGGGATGTGCAGGAACTCATTGGGTAGGTTTACTCTGGACACTATACTCTCTGCTGTAGTGGTGTCGTACGAGAAGGTATTCGTCATGCTTGTATGAAGGTGCCGGTATCCCACAGTACATACGTAATCTATAGAGAAATTATTTTCACGGGCATATGGATGGTGCAGAAAACATGAAAAATAATATTAATAAAAAAATAATTTGAATTGCATAACCTACGGACTGAGTGCCTCAAATTCTTCTTACTTAAATATGTGACAGTGGCCTGTTCCAGTGGTGGGTGACGTAAAGACTGATTCTCTGCTATGACATGAAGACTGATTCTGCACTGACATAAGGCCAGATTCTCTGTTACGGGACCTCTCTCCTCTGCCTGGGTGCCTGGGCCTAAATATGTGACAGTGGCCTGTTCCAGTGGTGGGTGACATGAAGCCTGATTCTCTGCTATGACATGAAGACTGATTCTGCGCTGACATAAGGCCAGATTCTCTGTTACGGGACCTCTCTCCTCTGCCTGGGTGCCTGGGCCTAAATATGTGACAGTGGCCTGTTCCAGTGGTGGGTGACGTGAAGCCTGATTCTCTGCTATGACATGAAGACTGATTCTGCGCTGACATAAGGCCAGATTCTCTGTTACGGGACCTCTCTCCTCTGCCTGGGTGCCTGGGCCTAAATATGTGACAGTGGCCTGTTCCAGTGGTGGGTGACGTAAAGCCTGATTCTCTGCTATGACATGAAGACTGATTCTGTGCTGACATAAGGCCAGATTCTCTGTTACGGGACCTCTCTCCTCTGCCTGGGTGCCTGGGCCTAAATATGTGACAGTGGCCTGTTCCAGTGGTGGGTGACGTAAAGCCTGATTCTCTGCTATGACATGAAGACTGATTCTGTGCTGACATAAGGCCAGATTCTCTGTTACGGGACCTCTCTCCTCTGTCTGGGTGCCGGGGCCTAAATATGTGACAGTGGCCTGTTCCAGTGGTGGTGACGTGAAGCCTGATTCTCTGCTATGACATGAAGACTGATTCTGCTCTGACATGAAGCCAGATTCTTTGCTATGGCATGAAGAGACTGATTCTCTGCTGACGTGAAGCCAGATTCTCTGCTATGGGACCTCTGTCCAATTGATATTGGTTAATTTTTATTTTTTTAATTTTAATTCATTTCCCTATCCACATTTGTTTGCAGGGGATTTACCTACATGTTGCTGCCTTTTGCAGCCCTCTAGCTCTTTCCTGGGCTGTTTTACAGCCTTTTTAGTGCCGAAAAGTTTGGGTCCCCATTGACTTCAATGGGGTTCGGGTTCGGGACGAAGTTCGGGTTGGGTTCGGATCCCGAACCCGAACATTTCCGGGAAGTTCGGCCGAACTTCTCGAACCCGAACATCCAGGTTTTCTCTCAACTCTAGTTAATATTATATATAATTTTTTTCCAATTTGTACTTCAGATGAGAAAAAAATTACAACTATTAGACAAAGAAGATTATAGCACTATATTAGCTAAATTGCTCTATATTCTATATGGGGAATATTCGCTATATTCTTGTTTTTGAATATTACGAATATTCAAAAAAACTAATATATTCGTTTTCTAGAATATTTGTAATTTTTTTAAAATCTGTACAGTAGAGATGTCGCGAACATAAAATTTTCCGTTCATGACCGGCAAACGCGAATTTCCGCAAATGTTCGCGAACCTGGCGAACCGCCATAGACTTCAATAGGCAGGCGAATTTTAAAACCCACAGGGACTCTTTCTGGCCACAATAGTGATGGAAAAGTTGTTTCAAGGAAACTAACACCTAGACTGTGGCATGCCGGAGGGGGATCCATGGCAAAACTCCCATGGAAAATTACATAGTTGATGCAGAGTCTGGTTTTAATCCATAAAGGGCATAAATCACCTAACATTCCTAAATTGTTTGGAATAACGTGCTTTAAAACATCAGGTATGATGTTGTATCGATCAGGTAGTGTAAGGGTTACGCCCGCTTAACAGTGACAGACCAAACTCTGACAGACCAAACTCCCCGTTTAACGCACCGCAAACAACAGCAAACAGTCCATTTGCACAACCGCAAACTCCCCATTTGCACAAGGTTGGATACCAAGCTAGCCATGTCCCGTTCCTTGTCCTCACTGATGTCATTGAAGGTCTCTTCCTCCACCCAGCCACGTACAACACCAAGGGTCCCTGAAAGGTGACAACAAGCCCCCTGGGACGCCTGCTGTGGTTGGTCTTCCACCTCCTCAAAGCCACCTTCCTCCTCTGACTCCTCTTCATCAGACTCCTCTCTCTGCGTTGCCTCTCTCTGCGTTATTATAAGGTGTGTTAAGTAGTACTATTCCTATCAGTTTAATCCCTGTTACGTCCCTTATCAGGGGACATGTATATGGAATCGATTTTAGGAACCGGGAGATGGAAAAAGATGTTTGGTCGGTCCTCCTACTTCCAATTTGGGGCACTACGCGTGCAATCTACTGTGCCACCAGATAGGAGTGGTGTGTTAAAAAGTACTATTCCCATCAGTTTAATCCCTGTTACGTCCCCTATCAGGGGACGTGTATATGGAATCGATTTTAGGAATCGGGAGATGGAAAAAGATGCTTGGTCGGTCCTCCTACTTCAAATTTGGGGCACTGCGCATGCAATCTAATGTGCCAACAGATAGGAGTGGTGTGTTATGTTGTTCTATTCTTATCAGTTTAATCCCTGTTACGTCCCCTATTAGGGGACGTGTATGGAATAGATTTTAGACAACCGCACAGAGTTGTCAATAGTTGACACACTCATGACATAAATTTTATACCTCTATGCGTCAATCTTGGTAAAGTTATGACTGCTCGTGCGCACGTTTGGGAGATTGCAGGCGATGGGGGTTTTACAAAGCCTATGGTCGTGCTGAGGTAGTTCAGTGACAGTTAAGTGACCCAGAAAACAATGATTCTGCAGTGTGGGCCCATTGTTGGCCTAGTAGGCTTTAATGATCACCTTAGATGATCACAAAGAAAATTAATGTTTTTTCTATGCAAAATTATCCAGCCGATCGCTTTTGGTCTGTTCACAATGAAGCAACGACCTTATCATTCGGGGTGTGCCAACATTACCATTGCCAACACACTCATAGAGGTGGTCACTTCCAGAAAAATTTATTTTTGTTTCCCAGGCAGAAAGTGCCCTAAAACATTGCGGCTTGAACCCTAGTTGGTGGCGGATTAGTCACCCAAGTCATCCGGCATTCAGAGATAAAATACAGCAGCGTGTGGACCATTTTTAGCCCAAGGCAGCTCATCTCATCAGGCCTTTTTTTAGTCGAATGTATCGCCCACTGTCAGTCCCTTCGGGATCCATCCCTCATTCATCTTAATAAGGCTACATTCACACGTCAGTATTTTTCTATATCCCGATTTTCGGTCAGTTTTTTGCGGATCCGTTGTTCCTGAAAATGTTTCCGTATGTCATCCGTATGTCATCCGTTTTTTGCGGATCCGCAAAAAATCGAAACATGTATAAATTTCAATAAGCAAATAAAGTTGTTTGGATTTCTTTGAAGAAAAAAAAAATAAAAAAAATTAAAATGTAATTTCCAGGAACGGAATCCGCATAAACGGATGACATACGTAATGACATCCGAATGTCTTCCGTTTTTTGTGGATCCATTGACTTTGTATTGTACCAGGATCCGAATTTTGCGGAAGAGAATAGGACATGTTTTATATTTAAACGGACATGTGGAACGGAACAACGGAAACGGACAGCACACATTGTGCTGTCCGATTTTTTTCCAGGACCCATTGAAAATGAATGGGTCCAGATCTGGTCCAGATCTGTTCCGCAAAAAACGGAACAGATCAGGAAAGAAAAAAACGGACGTGTGAATGGACCCTAAAGGTGAGGTAATCTGGACTTTTTTGACCTAGGCGACTTTTCTTCTCAGTGACAATACCTCCTGCTGCACTGAAGGTCCTTTCTGACAGGACACTTGAAGCGGGGCAGGCCAGAAGTTCTATCGCAAATTGGGATAGCTCAGGCCACAGGTCAAGCCTGCACACCCAGTAGTCAAGGGGTTCATCGCTCCTCAGAGTGTCGATATCTGCAGTTAAGGTGAGGTAGTCTGCTATCTGTCGGTCGAGTCGTTCTCTGAGGGTGGACCCCGAAGGGCTGTGGCGATGCGTAGGACTTAAAAAGCTCCGCATGTCCTCCATCAACAACACTTCTGTAAAGCGTTCTGTCCTTGCCGGCGTGGTCGTGGGAGGAGGAGGATTACTTTCACCTCTTCCCCTGTTAGATTCCCATTGTGCTGTGACATCACCCTTATACGATGTGTAAAGCATACTTTTTAATTTATTTTGGAACTGCTGCATCCTTTCTGACTTGCGGTAATTCGGTAACATTTCAGGCACTTTCTGCTTATACCAGGGGTCTAGTAGCGTGGACACCAAGTACAGGTCGTTCTCCTTCAGTCTTTTTATACGAGGGTCCCTCAACAGGCACGACAGCATGAAAGACCCCATTTGCACAAGGTTGGATGCCGAGCTACTCATGTCCCGTTCCTCGTCCTCAGTGATCTCACTGAAGGTCTGTTCTTCCCCCCAGCCACGTACAACACCACGGGTACCAGATAGGTGACAAAGAGCACCCTGGGATGCCTGTTGCGGTTGGTCTTCCTCCTCCTCCTCAAAGCCACATTCCTCCTCTGACTCCTCTTCCTCACAATCCTCTTCCAGCGTTGCCGCAGATCCAGCAAGCGATGCTGATAAGGCTGTTTCTGGTGGTGATGGTGACCACAACTCTTCCCCTTCCTCTTCACGCTCATCTACGGCCTGATCCAGCACTCTTCGCAGGGCACGCTCCAGGAAGAAAACAAATGGTATGATGTCGCTGATGGTTCCTTCGGTGCGACTGACTAGGTTTGTCACCTCCTCAAAAGGACGCATGAGCCTACAGGCATTGCGCATGAGCGTCCAGTAACGTGGCAAAAAAATCACTAGCTCCGCAGAGGCTGTCCTAGCACCCCGGTCATACAAATACTCGTTAACGGCTTTTTCTTGTTGGAGCAGGCGGTCGAACATTAGGAGTGTTGAATTCCAACGTGTCGGGCTGTCGCAAATCAAGCGCCTCACTGGCATGTTGTTTCGCCGCTGGATATCTGAAAAGTGCGCCATGGCCGTGTAGGAACGCCTGAAATGGCCACACACCTTCCTGGCCTGCTTCAGGACGTCCTGTAAGCCTGGGTACTTATGCACAAATCGTTGTACGATCAGATTACACACATGTGCCTCGCACGGCACATGTGTCAACTTGCCCAAATTCAATGCCGCCAACAAATTGCTTCCGTTGTCACACACCACTTTGCCGATCTCCAGTTGGTGCGGAGTCAGCCACTGATCCACCTGTGCGTTCAGGGCGGACAGGAGTGCAGGTCCGGTGTGACTCTCTGCTTTCAGGCAAGTCAACTCCAATACGGCGTGACATTGCCGTATCCGGGATGTAGTATAGCCCCTGGGGAGCTGGGGGGGTGCCGTTGATGTGGAGAAAGACGCAGCAGCAGAAGAAGACTTAGCCGAGGAGGTTATGGAAGAGGATGGAGTAGGAGGAGTAGAGGAGGAGGCAGCAGGCCTGCCTGCAAGTCGTGGTGGTGTCACCAACTCCTCTGCAGAGCCACGCATTCCATGCTTAGCAGCAGTCAGCAGGTTTACCCAATGCGCAGTGTAGGTGATATACCCGCCCTGACCGTGCTTTGCAGACCAGGTATCAGTGGTCAGATGGACCCTTGCCCCAACACTGTGTGCCCGACATGCCATTACTTCCTTTTGCACAATCGAGTACAGGTTGGGGATTGCCTTTTGTGCAAAGAAATTTCGGCCGGGTACCTTCCACTGCGGTGTCCCAATAGCTACAAATTTTTGGAACGCCTCAGACTCCACCAGCTTGTATGGTAAAAGCTGGCGGGCTAAGAGTTCAGACAAGCCAGCTGTCAGACGCCGAGCAAGGGGGTGACTTTTTGACATTGGCTTCTTACGCTCAAACATGTCCTTGACAGACACCTGACTGTGGGCAGATGAGCAGGAACTGCTCAAGGCCAGAGACGGAGTGGCGGATGGTTGAGAAGGGGCAAGGAGGACAGCAGTGGTTGACGTGGCTGAAGATGCTGGACCAGGAGGAGGATGGCGGCTTTGAGTTTGTGTGCTGCTTGTACTCATGTGTTGATCCCATAGGCGTTTGTTATGTGCGATCATGTGCCTTCGCAAAGCAGTTGTACCTAGGTGGGTGTTGGACTTCCCACGACTCAGTTTCTTTTGGCACAGGTTGCAAATGGCATCGCTGGTGTCAGAGGCAGACACACAAAAAAAATGCCACACTGCTGAGCTCTGCAATGACGGCATTCTGGTGGTGGCAACATCATGCGTTGATTGGCGTGCTGTCTGTCTGACCCCGGGTGCCGATGCATGCTGTCTGACTGTGCCACTAGCTCCTTGCGACGACCTTCCCCTGCTTCCAACTCGTCTCCTCCTCCTCTGTGTCTCCCCATCTGAACTTTCCCCCTGTTCTTCTTCTCTTCTAGCGGGCACCCACGTGACATCCACAGACACATCGTCATCATCAACCGTTTCACTTGTATCTGATAACTCAGCAAAGGAAGCAGCAGCGGGTACAACATCATCATCATCACACCGTACGTCCATGTGTGTAATGCCGCCTGACTGAGACATATCCCTGTTATCTACATCCTCTGGCAATAATGGTTGCGCATCACTCATTTCTTCCAACTGATGTGTAAATAACTCCTCTGACAGATCCAGTGAAGCGGCTGTGTTGCTAGTGTTGGTGGCGGCAGGGGGGCGAGTGGTAACTTGAGAGGTGCCCGAAGTTAAGCTGGAGGAGGATGGTGCGTCAAGGTTTCGAGCGGAAGCTGTAGAAGATTGGGTGTCCTGTGTTAGCCAGTCAACTATGTCCTCAGAACTTTTCGAGTTCAGGGTACGTGGCCTCTGAACACTGGGCATTATTCTAGGGCCAAAGGGAATCACAGCACCACGACCACGACGGCCCCTGCGGGGTGGCCTGCCTCTGCCTGTCATTTTTTTTTAGATTAGTTAAGTTGTACTATGCGTGCAAGGTACTGTGACACCAGATATAAATGGCACTGTGCACTGGCAGAAGTTGGCATTTCACAATTCACAGTCAAAAAAGGGTTGTTTTTTTTAAATGTGCACTACTGTTATACCAGATATGAGTTGCACTGGTGTGACACTGTGCCCTGGCAGGCCCTGAAACGCACACGTGTGAAGGATACTGACTGATATTATTTCACAGTCAAAAAAAAAGTGTTGTTTTTTTTTTAAATGTACACCACTGTTACACCAGATATGAGTTGCACTGGTGTGACACTGTGCCCTGGCAGGCCCTGAAACGCACACGCGTGCAAGCAACTGACTGCTATTATATTACAGTCAAAAAAGTTTTTATTTTTTTTAAATGTAAGCTATTGTGACACCAGATATGAGTGGTGGCACTGGGCAAGTGGGCACAGTATACGCTGTGAGCCTGACACACACGCTGGCAGGCAGGCAACTGCAATTAGATTACACAGGAAAAAAAAAAAAAAAGCAGACTGATGTTCTAGCCCTAAAAAGGGCTTTTTGGGGTGCTGTCTTTACAGCAGAGATCGGATGAGTCTTTCAGGACTGTAGAGGACACTGAAAGACTACTAGCTCCTCTCACTAAGAATGCAGCTTCCGAATTAATCTAAAATGGATGCTGTCCAGGAGGTGGGAGGGTCTGGGGGGGAGGGTCTGCTGCTGATTGGCTGGAATGTGTCTGCTGACTGTGAGGTACAGGGTCAAAGTTTACTCAATGATGAGGAATAGGGGGCGGACCGAACATCGCATATGTTCGCCCGCCGCGGCGAACGTGAACAAACTATGGCGAACTATTCGGGACATCTCTACTGTACAGTTGTTCCACTTTGGCATACTCCTCCCCGACAAGCGTCCCCGTCACCATGAGAATGCCTGGGGGTTAGAATATACCATCGGATCTGAGTTTTCACGATCTCATTGATTCTCATGACGAAAATTCTCATTACGAAAACTTGCAATCAACACTACTCCTAACGAATATACGAATTTGCGAATATTTGATGAAAATATTGCGAATTCGAATATGACTCCTGCCACTCAATGAGTGATGAGCGGCAGTAGTCATATATTTTGTAGAATATTCAGCGAATATTCACAAATTTGAATATTCGTTATAGTCTACTATTTTTTTTACTAAAAAAATCAACAAGTTAATGATCGCGTAATATGCAAATTTTTGTAATACGAATTAGCCCACAAGCAAGAAGCAGGGAGGAATCATGTTTTTACTCGGCAATTTAAAAATTTGCAATAAAAATTCGCATTATGAAAATTCGCAATAAAAAAATCTCGAATATTCGAAATTACGAATATATATCACTATATTCTAAATATTTGTGATTTTTTGAATTTCCTATATTCGCGATAAAAATTCGAAATTTGAATATTCGTGATCAACACTACCACTCATCACTAATTACCATACCCAAACTGCAAAGATCAGGTTAGTACCGAACTTTGTGAGTTCGGGTACCCAGACACAAAACACAGACTTTTTCACTGAAGTCCGGGTTTGGTTTCGGTATTTGGGTGATTTTATTATTTTCCATTATAACATGTTTATAGCTGAAAATAATTGCATTCTTAAGCCAGAATGCATTTATTTTCTAGTATAACCATGTAATAATGGAAAATAATAAATAGAAGTTCGGGTCTCCATTGACTTCAATGAGGTTCGGCGAACCGGAACTTCCAGGGGTTTGCTCATCCCTACACAGGAACAAGTTCTGTGCCCACACTAGAGTTGAGCGGACACCTGGATGTTCGGGTTCGACGGGTTCGGCTGAACTTTGGAAAAAAGTTTGAGTTCGGGACCCGAACTTGACCCGAACTTTACCCCGAACCCGAACCCCATTGAAGTCAATGGGGACCCGAACTTTTGAGCACTAAAATGGCTGTAAAAATGTCATGGAAAGGGCTGCAAATGGCATCAAAATGTGGTTAAGAGCATGGCAAGTGCTCTGCAAACAAATGTGGATAGGGAAATGACTTTAAATAACATAAAATACGTAAAAATAAAAAATGATAATCTTGATCTAGGAGGACGAGGTCCATATGGAGTAGGAGGTTGAGGAGGCGGTGGATGTGGCGGTGTAGGTGGAAGCGGTGGTGGAGGAGGAGGTAGCCTACACTGGTTTTTGGTTTTAAATTTTATTTTTTAAATTAGGGTACACCCCAAAACATTGGGAAATATAACCTGTGATAACCCCCTGCAGTCGTGCTAAACACACGTTCAGACAATACACTGGCTGCAGGGCAGGCCAGGACCTCCAAGGGGTAAAGGGCAAGCTCAGGCCATGTGCCCAATTTGGAGACCCAGAAGTTGCCGGGGCTGACCCCTGTCAGTCAGTTCGTGTAGGCGTGTGCAAACTTACTGCCCCACTATGTCGCACGTCTCCGTGATTTACACGATACGATTTGATATCTGCTCTATCAACTTTCGATGTTCTTTTCTGCGCCTACCATGGTGATCACGGGTGGCGGGGAATCAGGGTTCCAGGCCAGAGAGGGAGCGTAAGAAAAAGAGACCTTATCCAAGGGAGGATTATTTTTTTCAAATTTAAAATTATAGAGTTGAATTATGGGAGAAATTATTAAAGCATAAAAGTGTGACAACTTTTTAAAGTTTTAGCATTGAATGAAAGGATGTGGCGTGCATTAATTACTAAAGAATTTATTAAATTTTATTCCCTGTCACCTATGCAAAGCAGGGGTTTATTCACGTCTAAAATTGTATGTCATCCCAAGAATGTAACAGAAAAATTAGTGAAATTTATTAAGCTGTCAACTAGGTAGAGGAGGGGCATATTACACCCAAAAATTGGTGAATTTCACCCAAAAATGTAACAGACCAATTTTTTTTTTTTTTTTACCTGTCTACTCGGTATAGCAGTGATACATCACACCCAAAAATTGGGGAATTTCACCAGAAAATGTAAATGACATAAAATAAAATACGTACAAATAAAAAAAAAATATATTTATGAGGTGGAGTTCCATATGGAGTAGGAGTTTGAGGAGGCGGTGGACGTAGCGGTGTAGGTGGAAGTCGCGGTGGAGAAGGACGAGGTAGCAAAAACAGGTTTTTGGTTTTAATTTAATTTTTTAAAATTAGGGTACACTCTAAAAGAGTGTGAAATATCCAAAATACAAGAATGAGCAATTGCGCTGCTGTATAACAATGGCTGGTTAGTGCCGGTATACATGTCTATTCTGCACAAGGTACGGACAAGTCCTGAGGGATCCATGCCTGGTTCATTTTAATGAATGTAAGCTTGTCCACATTGGCTGTGGACAGGCGGCTGCGCTTGTCTGTGATGACGCCCCATGCCGTGCTAAACACACGTTCAGATAATACACTGGCTGCAGGGCAGGCCAGCACCTCCAAGGCGTAAAGGGCAATCTCAAGCCATGTGTCCAATTTGGAGACCCAGAAGTTGAAGGGGGCAGACCCGTCATTCAGTACGTGTAGGCGTGTGCACACATACTGCTCCACCATGTTGGTGAAATGCTGCCTCCTGCTAAGACGTTCCATATCAGCTGGTGGTGCTGGTTGTTGTGGCGTGCTGACAAAGCTTTTCCACATTTCCGCCATGCCAACCCTGCCTTCTAAGGTGCTGGCGGTGCCCCAGCTGCGTTGGCGACCTCTTCCTTCGCCTTGTGCTTCCACTGTGCCCCCGCTGTCAGGTGGGAATGCCACCAGCAACGTGTCTACCAGCGTGTGCTTGTACTCGCGCATCTTACGATTACGCTCCAGTGAGGGAATTAAGGAAGGTACGTTGTCCTTGTAACGGGGATCCAGCAGCGTGGCCACCCAGTAATCAGCACAAGTTATAATGTGGGCAACTCGGCGGTCATTGCGGAGACACTGCAGCATGTAATCGCTCATGTGTGCCAGGCTGCCCAGAGGCAACGAAAAGCTGTCCTCTGTGGGAGGTGTATCATCTGTGTCCTCTGTATGCCCCCACCCACGCACCAGTGATGGCCATGAACTGGTCTGGGTGCCACCCTGCTGTGAACATGGTTCCTCCTCCTCCATCTCCTCATCCTCCACCTCATCATCCTCCAGAACTGTGCCCTGGCTGGACAATTGTGTACCTGGCGTTTTTGGGTGCAGGAACCCACTCTCGGAGCCACTTGTGAATGACTGGCCGGAAACCCTACGAAATGATCCCTCTTCCTCCTCCTCTTCCTGTGCCACATCCTCTTCCATCATCGCCAGGAGCGTTTTTTCAAGGAGGCATAGAAGTGGGATAGTAACGCTGAGAACTGCGTTATCGGCACTGGTCATGTTGGTGGAGTACTCGAAACAGCGCGACAAGGAACACAGGTCTCGCATGGAGGCCCAGTCATTGGTGGTGAAGTGGTGCTGTTCAGCCGAGCGACTCACCCATGCATGCTGCAGATGAAACTCCACTATCGCCTGCTGCTGCTCGCACAGTCTGGCCAGCATGTGCAAGGTGGAGTTCCACCTAGTGGGCACGTCGCATATGAGGCGGTGAGCGGGAAGGCCGAAGTTATGCTGCAGCGCTGACAGGCGAGCAGCAGCAGGGTGAGAAAGCCGAAAGCACGCACAGACGGCCCGCACTTTATGCAGCAGCTCTGACATATCGAGGTAATTTTTAAGGAATCTCTGCACCACCAAATTCAGCACATGCGGCAGGCAAGGGATGTGCATCAAACCGGCTAGTCCCAGAGCTGCTACGAGATTTTGCCCATTATCACACACCACCAGGCCGGGCTTGAGGCTCGCTGGCACCAACCACTTATCGGTCTGTTGTTCAAGGCTCATCCACCGCTCCTGCGCGGTGTCGGGTTTGTCCCCCAAACAGATAAGTTTTAAAACAGCCTGCTGTCGTTTATCCCTGGCTGTGCTGAAGTTGGTGGTGAAGGTGTTACGCTGACCGGATGAGGAGCCGGTAGAAGATGAGGAAGTGGAGTAGGAGGAGGAAGCAACAGGAGGCAAACTGAAGTGCCCTGCGATCCTCGGTGGTGGAAGGACATGCGCAAAACTGCTATCCGCCTCAGGCCCAGCCGCCACTGCATTTACTCAGTGTGCTGTTATGAAGATATAACGTCTCTGACCGTGCTTACTGGTCCACATATCCGTAGTGAGGTGCACCTTGCCACAGATGGCGTTGCGCAGTGCACACCTGATTTTGTCCCCCACTTGCTTGTGCAGGGAAGGGATGGCTCGGCTGGAAAAGTAGTGGCGGCTGGGCACTACGTACTGTGGGACAGCCACCGCCATAAGGCCTTTAAAACTATCCGTCTTTACCAGACGGAATGACAGCATTTCAAAGGCCAGCATTCAGGGCTAGTGATCGCAGGTGGGTAGAGGGGTACTTCCTCTTCCTCTCCAGCGTTTGGGAGATGGAGAGCTGAACTCTTCCATGGGACATTGTGGAGATGCTTGGTGACCCAGGTGTTGCTGTTGCTGGCAGATCCTTTGTTTGCGGAGTGGCAGTTGGCACTGTCACTCCAGAGGTGGATGAAGAGGCTGAGACTGCAGCAGAAAAGGAAGCAGGAGCCTGGTTTTTGAGGTGTCTACTCCACTGCAGCTTGTGCTTTGCACTTAAATGCCTGGTCATGCAGGTTGTGCTCAGGTTGAGAACGTTCATGCCTCGCTTCAGGCTCTAATTGCACAGCATGCAAACCACTCGTGTCTTGTCGTCAGCACATTGTCTGAAGAACTGCCACGGAACTCCTTGGAGCTGGCTTTGGTGTGCTCTGTCCCTTGCTGCGGTGGGCAGTAGCAGGCATACTGTCTAGAGGACGGCTGCTCCGCTTTTGCACCCTGCTCCCTGTTCTGCTGTGCTGGTGGCTCTGTGCGACCACCGCCTCTTCCTCCGAACTATATAGGTCACTCGCATGACCTTGATTCCATGTAGGGTTGAGGACCTCATCGTCCTCCACATCATCTTCCACACAGTCTTCACCCCTGCCTTCCTTGTCGGTCTGCACACTTTTTTGAAAGCCCCAGCAGTTGGCACCTGTGTTTCGTAATCATCCGAGACGTGCTGCGATAGTCCTCACATGTACTCATCTTGAAAAATAAGTGGTTGGGCATCGGTGCACTCAATCTCTTCCACTTTTGGGTCAGGGCTAGGTGGATGGCCCTGGGAAACCCTGCTAACAGAATCATCAAAAAGCAGAAGAGACTGCTGCATGACTTGGGGCTCAGACTGATTGGCTGATTTGCAAGGGGGTGAGGTGAAAGGCTGATGGACATCGGCTGCAGGTGCCAACTGTGGTCTTTCAGCAGGAGACTGGGTGGAAGACAATGTGAAGGAACTGTATCCACTGTCAGCAACCCAATCTACTATCGCACTTGTACTTGTTCAGGCCTCACCATTCGTAGAGCCGCATTAGGCCCGACCAAATACCTCTGCAGGTTCTGTCGCCTACTCGCACCTGAGGAAGGGTTTTCACTTGTGCGTGTAGCTGGCACAGATCGACCACGTCCTTTCCCTGCAACAGGAGCTCCACCAGCAGCACCACGACCTGGGCTATGTCCCTTATTTGACGCTCTCCTCATATTTCTTGAATTTAGGATATTTCCCTAAATGGGTGTTTAATTAATAGTAGAATAGAACGACAGTATGTACAGGGTGTATCTCACATGGCCTGAACCAGACTAGGCCTCAATTAAATTTGTTTGCCCAAACTGGCTGTATTTCAAATACCTAAATAGAAGCTCTGTATTTAAAGGGTGTATCTCACATGGCCTGAACCAGACTAGGCCTCAATTAAATTTGTTTGCCCAAAATGGCTGTATTTCAAATACCTGAATCAAACCCCTGTATTTAAAGGGTGTATCTCACACGGCCTGAACCAGACTAGGCCTCAATTAAATTTTTTGCCTAAAATGGGTGTATTTCAAATACCTGAATCAAACCCCTGTATTTAAAGGGTGTATCTCACAATGCCTGAACCAGACTATGCCTCAATTAAAGATTTGTGCACCAAATGGCGGTATTTCAAATATCTGAATATAACCCAAATATATAAAGGGTGTATCTCACAATGACATATGCAGCAAAGGCTGCCAAATAAACTTTTTATGCCCAATTGGGTGTTTGTTTAATAACTGAATATAGCAACAGTATATAACCCTGGAATTTCAAACTTCAAGATGCTGCAAGGCCTGAAATATTGTGTACGGTATTTTGCCCCAAAAGGGTGTTTTATTAATAGAAGAATATAAGCTCTGTATATACAGGGTGTATCTCACACAGCCTGACCCACACTACGCCTCAATTAAAGATTTTTGCACCAAATGGCGGTATTTCAAATTTCTAAATATAACCCAAATATATAAAGGGTGTATCTCACAATGACATATGCAGCAAAGGCTTCCTAAATAAACTTTTTTTGCCCAAACGGGTGTTAGTTTAATAACTGAATATGGCAGCAGTATATAACACTGAAATTTCAAAACGTGCTGATGCTGCAAGGCCTGAAAAATTGTGTATTTTGACCCAAAAAGGGTGTTTTATTAATAGAAGAATATAAGCCCTGTATATACAGGGTGTATCTCACACGGCCTGACCCACACTAAGCCTCAATTAAATATGGTTGCCTAAAATGGCTCTATTTCAAATACCTAAATAGAAGCCCTGTATTTAAAGGGTATATGTCACATGCCCTGAACCAGACTAGGCCTCAATTAAAGATTTGTGCACCAAATGGTGGTATTTCAAATATCTGAATATAACCCAAATATATAAAGGGTGTATCTCACAATGACATATGCAGCAAAGGCTGCCAAATAAACTTTTTTTGCCCAAACGGGTGTTTGTTTATTAACTGAATATGGCAGCAGTATATAACCCTGGAATTTCAAACGTCAAGATGCTGCAAGGCCTGAAAATTTGTGTATTTTGCACAAAAAAGGTGTTTTATTAATAAAATAATCAAACCACTGTATTTAAAGGGTGTATCTCACACGCCCTGAACCAGACTAGACCTTCTTTTAATTTTGTTTGCCCAAAATGGCTGCATTTCAAATACCTGAATAGAACCCCTGTATATACATAGTGTATCTCACACGCCCTGATACACACTAGGCCGCAATATGATTTGTTTGCCCAAAATGGCTGTATTTCAAATACCTGAATAGAAGCCCTGTATTTAAAGGGTGGATTTCACATGCCCTGATCCACACTAGGACGCTATTAATGAATTGTGCCCAAAATGGCTTTATTTCAAATAACTGAATAGAAAGACAATATGTAAAGGCGGTATCTCACAATGACATCTGCAGCAAAGGCTGCCAACAATTATTTTTTTTGCCCAAACAGGTGTTTGTTTAATAACTTAATTTGACAGCAGTATATAACCCTGGAATTTCACACGTGCTGATGCTGCAAGGCCAGATAAATAGTGGAATCTGGCAAAAAAGTGTGTTTTTAAAAACCCAGAAAATGATGGCTGTATTTCTAGCTTAAATTGCACACAGACTAAGGCATCATGCACACGACCCTATTTTGTTTCCGTGTCCGTTCCATTTTTTTTGCGGATAGGATGCGGACCCATTCATTTCAATGGGTCCGCAAAAAACGCGGACAGCACACCGTGTGCTGTCCGCATCAGTATGTCCGTTCCGTTGCTCTGGAAAAAAAATAGTGCATGTCCTATTTTTTTCTAGTTTGTGGACAGGGATAGGCATTATTACAATGGATCCGCTAAAAAAAACAAATCCGCAAAAAAAAAAACGGTTGCCTGCGGAACGTCATCCGGTTTTTTTGCGGATCCGCAATTTGCGGACCGCAAAACACATACGGTCGTGTGCATGTAGCCTAATCCAGATGTTGTATATTGCCAAAAAAGTGTTTTTTTGGTAACAGAATATGAAAG
Organism: Bufo bufo; assembly: GCF_905171765.1. Classification (NCBI taxonomy): domain Eukaryota; kingdom Metazoa; phylum Chordata; class Amphibia; order Anura; family Bufonidae; genus Bufo; species Bufo bufo. Next base: position 65,378,354 of record NC_053394.1, read on the forward strand.
CTGTATATATTAAACTTGAATTTAACACTTGCAGATCTGGAAAATAGTGTTTTTTGGCAAAAAAGTGTGTTTTTAAAAACACAGAAAATTTGGGCTGTATTTCTAGCTTTAATTGCACACTGACTAATCCAGATGTTGTATATTGCCAAAACAGTGTTTTTTGGTAACAGAATATGAAGGCTGTATATATTAAACTTGAATTTAACACTTGCAGATCTGGAAAATAGTGTTTTTTTGCAAAAAAAAGTGGGTTTTTAAAAGCCCAGAAAATAATGGCTGTATTTCTAGCTTAAATTGCACACTGACTAAGCCTGCAAATGCACCAGATGTTGTAAATTGCCCAAAAAATTATGATTACAATTTTTTATTTGTGCTGTTTTTAACCACCTCAGCCCCTATGGCTTAAACACCCTGAAAGACCACTTTTTACACTTCTGACCTACACTACTTTCACCGTTTATTGCTCGGTCATGCAACTTACCACCCAAATGAATTTTACCTCCTTTTCTTCTCACTAATAGAGCTTTCATTTGGTGGTATTTCATTGCTGCTGACATTTTTACTTTTGTTATTAATCAAAATTTAACGATTTTTTTGCAAAAAAATGACATTTTTCACTTTCAGTTGTAAAATTTTGCAAAAAAAACGACATCCATATATACATTTTTCTCTAAATTTATTGTTCTACATGTCTTTGATAAAAAAAAATGTTTGGGTAAAAAAAAAATGGTTTGGGTAAAAGTTATAGCGTTTACAAACTATGGTACAAAAATGTGAATTTCCGCTTTTTGAAGCAGCTCTGACTTTCTGAGCACCTGTCATGTTTCATGAGGTTCTACAATGCCCAGGCAGTACAAACACCCCACAAATGACCCCATTTCGGAAAGTAGACACCCTAAGGTATTCGCTGATGGGCATAGTGAGTTCATAGAACTTTTTATTTTTTGTCACAAGTTAGTGGAAAATGATGATTTTTTTTAATTTTATTTTTTTCTTACAAAGTCTCATATTCCACTAACTTGTGACAAAAAATAAATATCTTGGCCAAATGCCAACTTTGCATAAAAAAATGGGAAAAGTTGTCTTTTGCCAAGATATTTCTCTCACCCAGCATGGGTATATGTAAAATGACACCCCAAAACACATTGCCCAACTTCTCCTGATACGGAGATACCACATGTGTGACACTTTTTTGCAGCCTAGGTGGGCAAAGGGGTCCATATTCCAAAGAGCACCTTTCGGATTTCACTGGTCATTTTTTACAGAATTTGATTTCAAACTCCTTACCACACATTTGGGCCCCTAGAATGCCAGGGCAGTATAACTACCCCACAAGTGACCCCATTTTGGAAAGAAGACACCCCAAGGTATTCGCTGATGGGCATAGTGAGTTCATGGAAGTTTTTATTTTTTGTCACAAGTTAGTGGAATATGAGACTTTGTATGGAAAAAAAAAAAAAAAAATCATCATTTTCCACTAACTTGTGACAAAAAATAAAAAATTCTAGGAACTCGCCATGCCCCTCACGGAATACCTTGAGGTGTCTTCTTTCCAAAATGGGGTCACTTGTGGGGTAATTATACTGCCCTGGCATTCTAGGGGCCCAAATGTGTGGTAAGGAGTAGTGATGTCGCGAACATAAAATTTTCAGTTCGCGAACAGCGAACGAGAACTTCCGCAAATGTTCGCGAACTGGCGAACCGGGCGAACCGCCATAGACTTCAATAGACAGGCGAATTTTAAAACCCACAGGGACTCTTTCTGGCCACAATAGTGATGAGAAAGTTGTTTCAAGGGGTCTAACACCTGGACTGTGGCATGCCGGAGGGGGATCTATGGCAAAACTCCCATGGAAAATTACGTAGTGGACGCAGAGTCGGGTTTTAATCCATAAAGGGCATAAATCAACTAACATTCCTAAATTGTTTGGAATAACGTGCTTTAAAACATCCAGTGTGTGTATACGATCAGGTATGATGTTGTATCGATCAGGTAGTGTAAGGGTTACGCCCGCATCACAGACATTGACAGACCAAACTCCCCTTTTAATGCACCGCAAACAGTTCATTTGCACAACCGCAAACTCCCCATTTGCACAAGGTTGGATACCAAGCTAGCCACGTCCCGGTGATGTCATTGAAGGTTTCTTCCTCCACCCAGCCACGTACAACACCAAGGGTCCCCGAAAGGTCAATTGAATTGATTTTTCGAACGGGGAGATGGTTAAAAAAACGCTGGCTCCCTCCCCTTTGTTTTTATCCACGGTGACTGCGTCTGCGCCGTGCAATTTACTGTCACACCCGATATGAGTGGTATTTTCTGTAGTACTATTCTCATCAGTTTAATCCCTCTAACGTCCCCAATCTGGGTGCCATTTATTGAATAGATTTTTCGAACGGGGAGATGGTATCAGTGGTTGGCACTGGCAGTGGGCACACTACAGTCAGTAGAAGCGGGCCTGACACACACTGGCAGCAGGCAAGCAACTGAAATTACACTAAAGTGTAAAAATTAAATGCCTTATTTATCGGCAAGCTACTGTGCCACCCGGTATGAGTGGTTGGCACTGGCAGTGGGCACACTACAGTCAGTGGAAGAGGGCCTGACACACACTGGCAGCAGGCAAGCAACTGAATTTAGACTACTGTCTAAAAATTAAATGCCTTATTTATCGGCAAGCTACTGTGCCACCCGGTATCAGTGGTTGGCACTGGCAGTGGGCACACTACAGTCAGTGGAAGCGGGCCTGACACACACTGGCAGCAGGCAAGCAACTGAATTTAGACTACTGTCTAAAAATTAAATGCCTTATTTATCGGCAAGCTACTGTGCCACCCGGTATCAGTGGTTGGCACTGGCAGTGGGCACACTACAGTCAGTTGAAGTCGGCCTGACACACACTAGCAGCAGGCAAGCAGCTGAAATTACACTAAAGTGTAAAAATTAAATGCCTTTTTTATGCAAAGTCCTGTGCCAGCCGGTATGAGTGGTGGGCACTGGCAGTGGGCACACTACAGTCAGTGGAAGTCAGCCTGACACACACTGGCAGGCAACTAACCTTAGATTAAAGTGTAAAAATTAAGTGCCTATTTTTTAAGCAAAGTCCTGTGCCACTCGGGATGACAGGGGTGGGCACTGGCAGTGGGCACACTACAGTCAGTTGAAGTCGGCCTGACACACACTGGCAGGCAACTAACCTTAGATTAAAGTGTAAAAATGAAGTGCCTTTTTTTTAAGCAAAGTCCTGTGCCACACGGGATGACAGGGGTGGGCACTGGCAGTGGGCACACTACAGTCAGTTGAAGTCGGCCTGACACACACTAGCAGCAGGCAAGCAGCTGAAATTACACTAAAGTGTAAAAATTAAATGCCTTTTTTATGCAAAGTCCTGTGCCAGCCGGTATGAGTGGTGGGCACTGGCAGTGGGCACACTACAGTCAGTGGAAGTCAGCCTGACACACACTGGCAGGCAACTAACCTTAGATTAAAGTGTAAAAATTAAGTGCCTTTTTTTAAGCAAAGTCCTGTGCCACACGGAATGACAGGGGTGAGCACTGGCAGTGGGCACACTACAGTCTGTGGGCCTGCAGCTCCTCACACACAGGCAGGCCAGGCAACTGCAATATGTATATAAAGGAAAAAAAAAAAGCAGACTAATGTTGCAGCCCTAAAAAGGGCTTTTTGGGGTGCTGTCAGGACGCTGTCCTTACAGCAGAGATCAGATGAGTCTTTCAGGACTGGAGTGGACACTGAATTCACTAGCCTAGCTATCGATTTCCCAATTAAATCAGCAGCAGTTACAGTCTCCCTCCTCTCACTAAGACTGCAGCTTCAGAATGAATCTAAAATGGATGCTGTGCAGGAGGTGGGAGGGTCTGGGAGGGAGGGTATGCTGCTGATTGGCTGGAATGTGTCTGCTGACTGTGAGGTACAGGGTCAAAGTTTGCTCAATGATGATGTATAGGGGGCGGACCGAACATCGCATGTGTTCGCCCGGCAGAGGCGAACGCGAACAAGCTATGTTCGCCGGGAACTGTTCGCCGTCGGATAGTTCGCGCCATCTCTAGTAAGGAGTTTGAAATCAAATTCTGTAATAAATGGCTGGTGAAATCCGAAAGGTGCTCTTTGGAATGTGGGCCCCTTTGCCCACCTAGGCTGCAAAAAAGTGTCACACATGTGGTATCTCCGTATTCAGGAGAAGTTGGGGAATGTGTTTTGGGGTGTCTTTTTACATATACCCATGCTGGGTGAGATAAATATCTTGGTCAAATGCCAACTTTGTATAAAAAAATGGGAAAAGTTGTCTTTTGCCAAGATATTTCTCTCACCCAGCATGGGTATATGTAAAATGACACCCCAAAACACATTCCCCAACTTCTCCTGAATACGGAGATACCACATGTGTGACACTTTTTTGCAGCCTAGGTGGGCAAAGGGGCCCATATTCCAAAGAGCACCTTTCAGATTTCACAGGTCATTTTTTACAGAATTTGATTTCAAACTCCTTACCACACATTTGGGCCCCTAGAATGCCAGGGCAGTATAACTACCCCACAAGTGACCCCATTTTGGAAAGAAGACACCCCAAGGTATTCACTGATTGGCATAGTGAGTTCATGGAAGTTTTTATTTTTTGTCACAAGTTAGTGGAATATGAGACTTTGTAAGAAAAAACAAAAAATCATCATTTTCCACTAAATTGTGACAAAAAATAAAAAATTCTAGGAACTCGCCATGCCCCTCACGGAATACCTTGGGGTGTCTTCTTTCCAGAATGGGGTCACTTGTGGGGTAGTTATACTGCCCTGGCATTCTAGGGGCCCAAATGTGTGGTAAGGAGTTTGAAATCAAATTCTGTAAAAAATGGCCAGTGAAATCCGAAAGGTGCTCGTTGGAATGTGGGCCCCTTTGCCCACCTAGGCTGCAAAAAAGTGTCACACATCTGGTATCTCCGTATTCAGGAGAAGTTGGGGAATGTGTTTTGGGGTGTCATTTTACATATACCCATGCTGGGTGAGATAAATATCTTGGTCAAATGCCAACTTTGTATAAAAAAATGGGAAAAAATGTCTTTTGCCAAGATATTTCTCTCACCCAGCATGGGTATATGTAAAATGACACCCCAAAACACATTGCCCAACTTCTCCTGAATACGGAGATACCAGATGTGTGACACTTTTTTGCAGCCTAGGTGGGCAAAGGGGCCCATATTCCAAAGAGCACCTTTCGGATTTCACTGGTCATTTTTTACAGAATTTGATTTCAAACTCCTTACCACACATTTGGGCCCCTAGAATGCCAGGGCAGTATAACTACCCCAAAAGTGACCCCATTTTGGAAAGAAGACACCCCAAGGTATTCGCTGATGGGCATAGTGAGTTCATGGAAGTTTTTATTTTTTGTCACAAGTTAGTGGAATATGAGACTTTGTATGAAAAAAATAAAAATAAAAATATCATAATTTTCCACTAACTTGTGGCAAAAAATAAAAAATTCTAGGAACTCGCCATGCCCCTCACGGAATACGTTGGGGTGTCTTCTTTCCAAAATGGGGTCACTTGTGGGGTAGTTATACTGCCCTGGCATTCTAGGGGCCCAAATGTGTGGTAAGTAGGTAAATGACCTGTGAAATCCGAAAGGTGCTCTTTGGAATGTGGGCCCCTTTGCCCACCTAGGCTGCAAAAAAGTGTCAAACATGTGGTATCTCCGTATTCAGGAGAAGTTGGGGAATGTGTTTTGGGGTGTCATTTTACATATATCCATGCTGGGTGAGAGAAATATCTTGGCAAAAGACAACTTTTCCCATTTTTTTATACAAAGTTGGCATTTGACCAAGATATTTATCTCACCCAGCATGGGTATATGTAAAATGACACCCCAAAACACATTCCCCAACTTCTCCTGAATACGGAGATACCACATGTGTGACACTTTTTTGCAGCCTAGGTGGGCAAAGGGGCCCAAATTCCTTTTAGGAGGGCATTTTTAGACATTTGGATACCAGACTTCTTCTCACACTTTGGGGCCCCTAAAATGCCAGGGCAGTATAAATACCCCACATGTGACCCCATTTTGGAAAGAAGACACCCCAAGGTATTCAATGAGGGGCATGGCGAGTTCATAGAAAAAAAAAAAATTTGGCACAAGTTAGCGGAAATTGATTTTTTTGATTTTTTTCTCACAAAGTCTCCCTTTCCGCTAACTTGGGACAAAAATTTCAATCTTTCATGGACTCAATATGCCCCTCAGCGAATACCTTGGGGTGTCTTCTTTCCAAAATGGTGTTATTTGTGGGCTGTTTGTACTGCCCTGGCATTTGAGGGTCTCCGCAATCATTACATGTATGGCCAGCATTAGGAGTTTCTGCTATTCTCCTTATATTGAGCATACGGGTAATGAGATTTTTTTTTTTCGTTCAGCCTCTGGGCTGAAAGAAAAAAATGAACGGCACAGATTTCTTCATTCGCATCGATCAATGTGGATGAAAAAATCTCTGCCAAAAAAAAAAAGGAGGGGAAAGGCGTCTGCCAGGACATAGGAGCTCCGCCCAACATCCATACCCACTTAGCTCGTATGCCCTGGCAAACCAGATTTCGCCATTCACATCAATCGATGTGGATGAATAAATCATTGCCGGGATTTTTTATTTTTTTTTTATATACAAAGTGTTTGCCAAAGCATATGAACACCGCCACCTCCTCAGCTCATATGCCTCGGCAAACGTATCTTTTACTGCAGAGGAGAAATCTCGTCTTGCAGCGCCGCATACACCGACTTGCGTGTAATCTGACAGCAGCGCAATGCTTCTGTCAGAATGCACATCAGTGCTGCAGCTAGTCGATCGGTTGGTCCACCTGGAAGGTAAAAAAATAAAAAATAAAGAAAAAAACAGGCCGCAAAACAATAATTTTATTAACTTTGGAAGAGAACATATAAACTTTAACTTTTTGAACTGAACATTAACCTTTTTGCTTACTGGTGTTTTTTTTTTTGTTTTTTTTTACCTTTATAGAACAAACCTCTCCTTCCCCATGGGTCAATGTGCAAAGCACAAATCGCCCAAAGATGTGGCGAAGTACGTTATGCACTTTGTCCCATGTGAAAGGAGACGTTTGCAGCAGCTGTGAGTGAATGGGCCCTAATAGCCCTGTGTGCCTGTCCTGGTGAGATGTGATCCCTATGCTAGGTGTACCTGTGTGTGGTACTTCCGGAAACACTCTCCTAAGCATAGGGCAGGGTGGTCAGGACAGTCAGGACAGAAATAGCGAGTGTCACGCCTTATTCCACTCCTGCTACAGACACGACATCTTTTTTGGGGTGACGGTTGGGTTGAGGTACCAGCAACGACATTGGGGAAATGTCGCTCGTGTAGACGGCTAACTACACTGGTGGATGGGGCCACGGAACCTTCTGGATACAGGAGGTTCTCGATGATCTCTTCCTGGAATTTGAGGAACCATCGTGTTCTCCCAGCCTTACTGTAGAGAACAAAACTATTATACAGCGCCAATTGAATTAAATATACAGACACCTTCTTATACCAGCGTCTGGTGCGTCGGGAAACTAAATACGGAGACAACATCTGGTCATTCAAGTCCACCCCTCCCATGAGCAAATTATAGTCGTGGACTGAGAGGGGCTTTTCAATGACACGGGTTGCTCGCTCAATTTGGATTGTCGTGTCTGCGTGAATGGAGGAGAGCATGTAAACGTCACGCTTGTCTCTCCATTTCACCGCGAGCAGTTCTTCGTTACACAAGGCAGCCCTCTCCCCCCTTGCAAGACGGGTGGTAACGAGCCGTTGGGGGAAGCCCCGGCGACTAGGTCGCACGGTGCCACAGGCGCAAATCCGTTCTAGAAACAAATGCCTAAAGAGGGCCACACTTGTGTAGAAATTGTCCACATAAAGATGGTACCCCTTGCCGAATAAGGGTGACACCAAGTCCCAGACTGTCTTCCCACTGCTCCCCAGGTAGTCAGGGCAACCGACCGGCTCCAGGGTCTGATCTTTTCTCTCATAGACACGAAATTTGTGGGTATAGCCTGTGGCCCTTTCACAGAGCTTATACAATTTGACCCCATACCGGGCACGCTTGCTTGGGATGTATTGTTTGAAGCCAAGGCGCCCGGTAAAATGTATAAGGGACTCGTCTATGCAGATGTTTTGCTCGGGGGTATACAAATCTGCAAATTTCTGGTTGAAATGGTCTATGAGGGGCCGAATTTTATGGAGCCGGTCAAAAGCTGGGTGGCCTCTGGGACGGGAGGTGGTGTTGTCGCTAAAATGCAGGAAACGCAGGATGGTCTCAAATCGTGTCCTGGACATAGCAGCAGAGAACATGGGCATGTGATGAATTGGGTTCGTGGACCAATATGACCGCAATTCATGCTTTTTAGTTAGACCCATGTTGAGGAGAAGGCCCAGAAAAATTTTAATTTCGGAAACTTGGACTGGTTTCCACCGGAAAGGCTGGGCATAAAAGCTTCCCGGGTTTGCGGTTATAAATTGTGTGGCATACCGGTTTGTTTCTGCCACAACTAAGTCTAAGAGCTCCGCAGTCAAGAACAGCTCAAAAAATCCCAGGGCCGAACCGATATGAGCCGTCTCAACCCGAACTCCAGACTGGGCGGTGAAAGGGGGAACTAATGGTGCGGCTGAAGTTGGTGACTGCCAATCAGGGTTTGCCAGCACCTCAGGGATTCTAGGGGCTCTACGGGCCTGTCTGTGCGGTGGCTGCGACGGGGTAACTACTGCACGTGCCACCGTACCAGCTTCAACTGCCCTTCTGGTGCTCGCTACTTCACCATGTTGTATGGCAGTGCTGGTACTAGGTCCAGGAAGGGCTGCGCTGCTGGTGTATGCCTCACCACGTGATCCGGCAGCGACAGCCCCACTCTGCTGCTCTTGAAGCGGATCCTGCATAACCTGTGGTCTAGCGACACGGGGCCGGGTACGCCTGGTGCTATCAGGGACCTCCACCTCCTCGTCCGAACTTTGGGTCAGAGAGCCACTGCTTTCTACAGGTTCATATTCTGACCCGCTAGATTCGTCAGATGAGGGTTCCCATTCCTCATCCGACTGGGTCAGAATCCTGTAGGCCTCTTCAGAAGAATACCCCCTGTTTGACATTTTGGACTACTAAATTTAGGGGTATTCCCTGAGACTACCCAAGAAAAAAAGCAAACCTGTCTTACAAAGGGGAGGCTAGCGAAGTACCGGAGGCCGCTGCGGTTGATAAAAAATATCAAAACTGATTTTTTTATCGCCGCAGCGCGTGTAAAGTGAATGTGCAGTGATCAAAAAATATATATTTTTTGTCACTGCGGCAGGGCGGGCGTGGGTGAACGCACGTGTGGGCGACCGATCAGGCCTGATCGGGCAAACACTGCGTTTTGGGTGGAGGGCGAGCTAAGGTGACACTAATACTATTATAGATCTGACGTGATCAGTTTTGATCACTTACAGATACTATAAAAGTACAAATGCTGATTAGCGATACGCTAAACAGCGAATAAGTGACTGCGGTGCGGTGGGCTGGGCGCTAACTCACGCTAAACTACCTAACCAAGGGGCCTAAACTATCCCTAAAACCTAACAGTCAATACCAGTGAAAAAAAAAAAGTGACAGTTTACACTGATCACTTTTTTTCCTTTCACTAGTGATTGACAGGGGCGATCAAAGGGGTGATCAAAGGGTTAATTGGGGTGCAGGGGGGTGATCTGGGGCTACAGTGTAGTGTTGGTGCTACTCACAGTTCATTCTGCTCCTCTGCTGGATCCAACCGACGAAAAGAACCAGCAGAGGAGCAGACAAGCCATATAACAGATCATATTTACTAATATGATCTGTTATATGGCTTGTGATTGGATTTTTTGAAAATCACCAGCCTGCCAGCCAATGATCGTTGCTGGCAGGCTGGTGACGAACTTGTTCTTTAACTTTTGCCGGCCCGCGATGCGCATGCGCGGGCCGGCTCTGACCGAAATCTCACGTCTCGCGAGATGACGCACGGATGCGTCCAGGAGGAATGAATCAACCACCTTCCGGACGCATCCGTGCGTTAGGCAGTCGGGAGGTGGTTAAAGCGTGGATTTCAATGTCCCAAAAGCTCAGTTGCAGTGCTGGTGCACTGAGCTTGCATAAAATGTCCGCCGCTGCCGCCCACCTAACTGACTTATAAAAGTAATTTTTTTTCGGTCACTGGGCTCAAGGCAGGATAAAAAAAATGTACCCTGCACCCACACAACACAATGTATGTAGATCGCTGAGTTAGATTCACGTTTTGAGCAAAGAGTCTCTCCTATTCTCTCCCTGAAATCAACAGCAGCATCCTCTCCCTACACTTGTATCAGCAGAGTGACGTGCAGCGTTACGTGACTCCAGCTTATATAGAGGCTGGGTCACATGCTACACTGGCCAATCCCAGCCATGCCATTAGTAGGCATGGCTGAGATGGCTTCTAAGGGCACAGAGTTAAAAGCTTGTTAATTGGCTGCTTTGCTGCCTTTCAAAAAGTGCAGAGAAATCACCGAACACCGAACCCGAACCCGAACTTTTACTGAAATGTTCGGGTTCGGGTCCGGGTTCCAAAAATCCTAAAGTTCGGTACGAACCTGAACTTTACAATTCGGGTTCGCTCAACCCTAGCCCCCACCTGTCCTGAACCTTCATCTTTCATTTGCTGTTCCTTCTACTTGGTAAGTATTGTATTCTCTCAGCTCTGCTCCATTTTTCAGCAAGGACGAGTTTCTAGAGTGCAGTCAGCAGCTACTGCCCAGCCAAGATCTGGAGGAGTGATCTGCTGCTTCCTCTGGCAGGCAGGCAAGTGTTGATGATTAGAGCCGCGTGGGAGCAGGTGTTGCAAGCAGTCAAGCACGCGGCCATGAGACTGATTAGGGTGACATCAGTGACTTGCAGACAGTAGTGGATAATGATGTAGTCAATCATATGTGGGAGCCTGGTGATAAGGGGGCTTCATCATCAGGGGATGAGGGTGGCAGCTTGCGCCTGAGGCAACGGCTGACCAAGCAGGGTGCTATTGTGACTGTGAGTCAGCAGGAAGGCAGCAGTGTGAGGTCTGGAGCCAAACGTGCCCAGGGTAGACCGTCTGCTATTCAGGAGCCTACCTGTCTGGGAACAACTAGCATTGCACAAGTTCAGAGAGGCAGCGGCAGCAGTTAGTCAGCACGCAGTGATGGGGGCAAAATGCCATACTCGCCAGTGTGGGAATTATTCATCAAGTCACCGGAGTAGGACAGAGTGGCCATGTGTAGAAACTGTGGGCAGAAGATGAAGCATGGCCAGGTTGCCAATGTTGGCACCACTGCCCTGCATCAACACATGCAGCATCACCATAAAGGTGCCTGGAAAAACTGCGGCACTAATGTTGTTATACAGCCTGACGCAGCAACCCCAGTGGCCCACACCCCTTAGCAATCAAGGCTCCACCACAGCAGCAGAAGGGAGCCATGTTTCCTTCCCAACATCTACTAGCCCTGATGATCCTTCTCCTTTCACTCCTCATCACTCATTTTGCCAGCAATCGATCACAGAGGGGATTGCAAAAAGACAACAGTATGCATGCACTCATCTAACAGCGCAGGAGCTGAATGTGCTCCTGGCCAAGTTGCTGGTACTATAGTCCCTTCCTTTCCATGTGGTTGACTTTGTTCCTTTCAGAGGACTGATGGCTTGTGCCAATCCAAGGGGAAGTGTCCCAAGCGGTCATTACTTCTCCAAAAAGATTGTACCAGCCCTACACACAAATGTTGAGCAGAAGGTGGGCCAGTCCCTGAGCCTTTAGGTGTCTGCTAAAGTTCACAGCAGCTCCAATGTGTAGAGTTGTAATGACGGTCAAGGACAATATATGACCTTTATGGCCCACTGGGTAAATGTGGTTCCTGCATAGCCACACCAGCAAGCTGTGAGTCCTGTGCCAATGTCCTCCTGTGCCTCCTCATCCTCAACCATGTCAGTCTCCACTACAGGTTCAATTCGGAGTGCTACTCCAGCATACCGCCTATTATGACCACAGCGGTGTCACACTATTCTGCACCTGGTTTCTTTGGGAGAACAGGGTCATACCAGGGAGGAACTGCTCTGCTTCCTTCAAGAGGAAATCGAATCCTGGCTGTCTCTTCACCAACTAAAGATCGGAAACCATGGTAACCGATAACGGTAAGAACATTGTATCGGTGCTGCATCAAGGAGGGCTAACCCATGCGCCCTGCATGGCACACGTCTTTAATCTGGTTGTAAAGAGGTTCTGGAAGTCTTCCACCCATCTGCAAGACATCCTGAAAATGGCCAGGAAACTGTGCATGCACTTTAGCCACTCTTATCCTGCAAAACACGCCCTCCTTGAGCTACAAATGCAGAATAGCGTTCCCCAACATCACCTGATATGTGACGTTACCATCTGTTGGAACTCCACCCTCCACATGTTGGACCAACTATATGAGCAGGGGAAGGCCGTAAATGATTTCTTGATGATTTCTTGCGGATAGGATTACTCCCCTGTGTAACTTTAACGTTTGCCAGTGGCAGCTCATGCGTGACACCTGCTGTTTGCTCAGGCCCTTTGAGAAGGCCACTTTATTTGTCAGTCGCCAGGTCTGCAGTAAAAACTATGTCATTCTACTTCTTCATGTCCTGGAGCAGATGCTGATAAATCTGGCTGGCTAGGAGACAAGAGATGTGGCGCCTACATCTCACAGCCACCTGAGCCCTGTGGGGGCTGAACTGGTAGAGGAGAAGAAGGACATTCACCCACAAGCAATGCATATAGAAATGGGTGGTTTATCTGCACACGTGACAGGAGGAGACATAGAGAAGCAGGAGGAGCTGGAGGGTGATGAGGAAAGCCAGGCAGATGACCCTCACACACCATAGCAGTATGCAGTGGGGAGGGAGGTAGGGAGTCCCCACAAGTCCATTGAGCAAATGGCCAGATACATGCTGAGTTGCTTGCGTAGTATTATAACCATTCAGGAGAGGGATGACTTCTAGCTCTCCACAATGTTAGACCCTCGCTACTGCTCCAAAATGGGGGCTTTTTTCCACTTGCTGAGAGGGACGATAAACTCAACTATTATCGAGATATCCTGTGTAGTCAGTTGGACGCTGCCTATGTGCGCCATCGTCCATCCTTATGTAGGTCTGACTGGGGGGGCCCTCTGTGCTCACGCTCCACTGCCATAAATTCTGGAAGAAGGTGGGGTAGCAGGAGCATCACCAGCTCCATTAGCAGCAACTTATGTCTGGAGTCTCTAATGAGCCCTTTTCTTCACCTGCCTACTGAAGAAACCACCCACCAGCAGCAGGACATGGAGCAGAACCTGAACCAGCAGGTGATGTCATATTTGGACTACACTTTGCCACCCCACGTCCAAGTTCCCCTGGACTACTGGGCAGCCAAAATTGATTTGTGGTTGAGTTTGCCCTGGACAAGCAGTAGTGTGGCATCAGAGTGGGTGTTTAGTGCCACAAGGGGCATAGTTAACCCAAGGAGAACTCGCCTTTCCACCTAAAATGGGGAGAGAATGACCTTTGTGAAGATGAATCAGGTGTGGATCAGCCAGGATTTCCCCACGCCAGTGCCTGATGAATCAGACTAGATCAATCTGGAGCAACACAAAGAGAAAAAACTGAGACTTACTAGGCTCCAAATATATCATATATTTTATTCAAAAACATTACAAAATATTGTTTAAAATAGAGACAAAAGACATCAAGAATAAAGTGCGGTATTGGACATCAAGAATAAAGTGTGGTATGATGAAGATTAATACAGCACAATTATATATAAATTGCCCACATACTTGACCAGACGCAAACCCAAGGTCACTAAGTAATCAGATGGGGGTAAATGTAAATAATAATATTATTACATAAAGTAATGTTTAGTCCACCCACACCTGAAGGTTTGTATGGGGTCCGAGTATACAAAATCAGCATATGTATATCAAAGTATTCACATCAGGCAACATATAATATCTCTCACACAGCTAGTAAGACGTGTAACATACTCATAGGAATGGAAGACCTATGCTGGGTGTTGCCATTTAAACCCATTTTTTTTTCTCTGCTTGATTAAGGGGAGTGGCCTGGGCAACCAGGTGCTATAAATTGAACCACTAGACTCTCTAGAGCTTGCTCTTCCTGAGGCTTGCTCTACTAAGTAGGCTTCTTATTAAGTGGAGTTAAAAAAAAGGAGTTTGAAACGAAGGTTGGATATAATTTCCTTGTGTGTTGTTGGCTTAATTCTAGGTAGTCCTTCAACTACAGCAGACAGGGTCTGATTCTAAATCATATTTACTGTTTTTCTTTTTTACTGTTGTAATCCCCATTTAGTATGTTTTGCACAATTGATAACGCAGTCCAGTGCACATCTTGCATGATGTATGCAGTCCTGGAACAGCCGTTCAAGGGTGTATATCTTTGTTCAAGATGTGAGCAAATTACCCGTCTGGAATCGCAAATCGAGTCTCTAAAAGGGCAAGTTGCAACACTGAGAGGCATTGACAATTTGCAAAAGAGTTTGCTTCTCACCGAGCAAGCACTCTTTGGGGTAGATGAGGGGGAGGGTGACAGAGAGGAGGCTGAGGAAAGTGAGGTAGCTAGCTGGGTAACAGTTAGAAAGCGGGGTAGAGAGAAGAGTGCCAGGGAGGCTAGCCCTGATCTGACACACCCGAACAAGTTTGCACGTCCGGCAGATGAGGGGGATGTCAGTCCAGGGATGGCACTGCTGCAGTCGGACACTTCCTCTGCCAGTCAGGGGAATGTCAGCTCCAGTAAGCAGGGAACCAGGAGAGCAGGGCAGGCCAGACAGGTGCTGGTAGTGGGAGACTCCATTAGTAGGGAAACAGATAGGGAAATCTGTCACAAAGACCGTGATCGCCGAACAGTGTGCTGTCTTCCTGGCGCTAAAGTTCGACACATCGCGGATCGGGTTGACAGATTACTGGGAGGGGCTGGAGAAGATCCAGCGGCCATGGTCCATATCAGAACCAATGACAAAGTTAGAGGTAGGTGGAGAGTCCTTAAAAATGATTTCAGGGATTTAGGTCAAAAGCTTAGGGCAAGGACCTCAAAGGTAGTATTTTCTGAAATACTGCCTGTACCACGAGCCACACAAGAAAGGCAGCGGGAGATTAGGGAGATTAACAAGTGGCTCAAGAACTGGTGTAGGAAGGAGGGGTTTGGGTTCCTGGAGAACTGGGCCCACTTCTCTATCGGCTACAGGCTCTATCGTAGGGACGGGCTGCACCTCAATGAGGAAGGGGCAACTGTGCTGGGGAGAAAGATGGCTAGAAGGTTGGAGGAGTGTTTAAACTAGGGACTGGGGGGGGCGGAATTACACTATAGGAGGGGAAGATAGTGCAAATAGAGACCGGGGGCAAGGTAGTGGGACTGGGGGAGGAATGGAAGGAGGGACTAGAACAGTTCAGAAGGAAAGGTGTAGGGTAAGAAATATACATAAACCTCTCAAATGTATGTATACTAATGCCAGAAGCCTGATTAATAAAACTGGGGAGCTGGAATTAGTGATGTGTGAGGAGAACTATGACATAGTGGGAATAACTGAGACATGGCTGGATGATAGCTATGACTGGGCAGTTAATGTACAAGGTTACAGTCTGTTTAGAAAGGATCTTCAAAACCGGAGAGGGGGAGGGGTCTGCCTTTATGTAAAGTCCTGTCTAAAGCCCACACTCCGGGAATATATGTGAGGGACATGAACAAGTGGCGTCACTGTGGGTAGAGATCCATGGAGCTAAAAACAACAATAAATTACTAATAGGAGTTTACTATAAACCACCTAATATACCAGAGTCCACAGAAAATCTACTACTAAACGAGATAGACGAGGCGGCAAATCATAATGAGGTGGTTATTATTGGAGACTTCAACTACCCAGATATAGACTGGGAAACTGAAACTTGTATATCTCATAAGGGAAACAGGTTCTTGGCAATAATCGAAGACAATTACCTCTCCCAACTGGTTCAGGACCCGACTAGAGGGACGGCCATACTGGACTTAGTATTAACCAATAGGCCTGACAGAACAACAGACGTGCAGGTTGGTGGACACCTGGGAAATAGTGACCATAAAGTAATAACCTTCCAATTATCATTCAAAAGAGCGTTTCTACAGGGAGGAACAAAAATACCAAACTTCAAAAAAGCTAAATTTAGCCAACTAAGAGAGGCCATAGGCCTAACTAACTGGGACAAAGTCCTTAAAAATAAAAATACAGCCACAAAATGGGATATCTTTAAAAACATCCTAAAATCTCATTGTGAGAGGTACATACCGTATGGGAATAAAAGGTTAAGGAACAAAAATAAACCAATGTGGATGAATAGAACTGTAAAGAAAGCAATAAATGACAAAATGAAAGCATATAAATCACTAAAACAGGAGGGTGGCACGGAAGCACTGAAAAACTATAAGGAAAAAAATAGAACATGTAAAAAAAAAAAAAAAAGCGCCCAAACTAGAGACCGAGAGATTAATTGCCAAAAAGAGTAAAACTAACCCTAAAATATTCTTCAATTATATAAATGTTAAAAAGTATAAATCTGAAGGTGTCGGCCCTTTAAAGAGTAATGAGGGGGGAGTCGCAGAGAGCGACGAGGAGAAAACAAAGCTGTTAAATATTTTTTTCTCCAATGTATTCACTGAGGAAAATAAACTGTCAGATAACATGCAGAATGTAAAAATAAATTCCCCATTAAAAGTGTCCTGTCTGACCCAGGAAGAAGTACATCAGCTACTTAAAAAGATTAAAATAGACAAATCGCCAGGACTGGATGGCATACACCCCCGTATCCTAAGGGAATTAAGTAATGTCATAGCCAGACCCTTATTTCTGATATTTGCGGACTCTATACTGACAGAGAATGTCCCACAGGATTGGCGCATGCCAATATTCAAAAAGGGTCAAAAAACGAAGCCTGGAAACTATAGGTCGGTAAGTTTAACATCTGTTGTGGGTAAACTGTTTGAAGGTTTTCTGAGAGATGCTATCTTAGAGCATCTCAATGGAAATAAGCAAATGACGCCATATCAGCATGGCTTCGTGAGGGATCGGTCATGCCAAACTAATTTAATCAGTTTCTATGAGGAGGTAAGTTCTAGACTTGACAGCGGCAAATCAATGGATGTCGTATATCTGGACTTCTCCAAAGCATTTGACACTGTACCACATAAAAGGTTAGTATATAAAATGAGAATGCTCGGACTGGGAGAAAACGTCTGTAAGTGGGTAAGTAACTGGCTCAATGATAGAAAACAGAGGGTGGTTATTAACGGTACACGCTCAGATTGGGTCACTGTCACTAGTGGGGTACCTCAGGGGTCAGTATTGGGCCCTATTCTCTTCAATATATTTATTAATGATCTTGTAGAAGGCTTGCATAATAAAGTATAAATTTTTGCAGATGACACTAAACTGTGTAAAGTAATTTACACTGAAGAGGACAGTATACTGCTACAGAGGGATCTGGATAGAATAGAGGCTTGGGCAGATAAGTGGCAGATGAGGTTTAACACTGACAAATGTAAAGTTATGCACATGGGAAGGAATAATGCAAGTCACCCGTACATACTAAATGATAAAACACTTGGTAACACTGACATGGAAAAGGATCTAGGAATTTTAATAAACAGCAAACTAAGCTGCAAAAACCAGTGTCAGGCAGCTGCTACCAAGGCCAATAAGATAATGGGTTGCATCACAAGGGGCATAGATGCCCGTAATAAGAACATAGTCCTACCACTTTACAAATCGCTAGTCAGACCACACATGGAGTACTGTGTACAGTTCTGGGCTCCTGAAAACAAGGCAGACATAGCAGAGCTGGAGAAGGTCCAGAGGAGGGCAACTAAAGTAATCACTGGAATGGGGCAACTGCAGTACCCTGAAAGATTATCAAAATTAGGGTTATTCACTTTAGAAAAAAGATGACTGAGGGGAGATCTAATTAATATGTATAAATATATCAGGGGTCAGTACAGAGATCTATCCCATCATCTATTTATCGCCAGGACTGTGACTGTGACGAGGGGACATCCTCTGCGTCTGGAGGAAAGAAGGTTTGTACACAAACATAGAAAAGGATTCTTTACGGTAAGAGCAGTGAGACTATGGAACTCTCTGCCTGAGGAGGTGGTGATGGTGAGTACAATAAAGGAATTCAAGAGGGGCCTGGATGTATTTCTGGAGCGTAATAATATTACAGGCTATAGCTACTAGAGAGGGGTCGTTGATCCAGGGAGTTATTCTGATTGCCTGATTGGAGTCGGGAAGGAATTTTTTATTCCCTTAAAGTGGGGAAAATTGGCTTCTACCTCACAGGTTTTTTTTTTTGCCTTCCTCTCCATCAACTTGCAGGATAACAGGCCGAACTGGATGGACAAATGTCTTTTTTCGGCCTTATGTACTATGTTACCATGTTACCCACCTCTGGAGAACCACACACCCGACACGCGTTTTGGCGACACCTTCCTCTGGGGGTATTTTATGTAACCTGGGTATTAACTAGATCATACTGGATACCACACCCAAACTTTGTGAAAAGAGACCCATTTTCTCTGGTCACCTGCTTCAGCCACTATTCTGATGCTGCCACCCGCCTGATGCCACACACCTGCTTCCACTGCTGCCATGTTCTCCTATCACCACCCACCATCCTGTGCTGTTACTGCCACTAAAGTTGCCCTCCACCTGCCCACTCTGTGACTGGGCCACTGTGTTGACTCCTCATGCGATTGCCACCTCATCACTCTGTGACTGGCCCACTGTGTTGACACCTCATGTGGTTGCCACCCTCTGCATACTGTAACTGGGCCACTGTGTTGACTCCTCATGCGGTTGCCACCTCACCACTCTGTGACTGGGCCTTTATGTTGACTCCACATGCATTTGCCACCTTAACCACTCTGTGACTGACCACTATTTTGGTTGACTTCTCATGCAGTTGCCACCCTGCCCTCTCTATGACAGGGCCACTATTGTCCCTGTTTGGCCTTGTTGACATCACTATTTAATCTACCCTTCTGATCTTTCAGAATGACGGAAAAATGAGATACACAAAAGATCCTGTCTTTGGAGCATCTGTAAGGCCTGTATCACACAGTTCCTATTTTGCATCAGGATATGCTCATGATTTGGAAGCCAAAAGCTGGAGCTGGTACAAAACATAGAAGACCTACAAAGTTTCCAATCACATATCATCTCTGTTTTGGATCCACTCCTGTTATTTTTTTGCAAATAGCAATACTGATGAATTACTGACCAAATGCTGACCATGTGAAGGCAGATGCTCAAAAGACAGGATCCGTTATATTTAATATATTGCTATATATTTGTTTTTTAGAATATTCGTAATTTCTTTCCATCGGAAGTCATGATTCCTCCCTGCTTAAGTTGCTTGTGGGCCAATGACTCATTGGCCCACAGGCAAGAAACAGGGAGGAATCATGTGTGCCGATGGAAAAAATGACAAATATTCGATATAATGATCATCGTATCTCTAATTAACACCATCATCAACACAGGTATGCATGGGGTCAGCAGCCTTCTCCCCAACTTCCTCCTCAGGACAGCCCAAACAGTGAGGGATCTCACACAAGTCATCAACAGGGAGACCCTCTTGACTATCTTCTATCAGCCTGCTGCGACAAAGATAAGGAGTGAGCCATCCAATCCACAATCTCATGCTCTTTCTCCTCAATTATAGTGTTGCCCCTTTCCGAAGCCAGTTGGGACCTGCTACTACTACTACTTGTGGCCGAATAATTGGTGCTGCTACTGCCTACATTGTGGCTCTGGGTCTTTCTTTTGGAACCCTTCCATAGCCCAGACATTTTTGGGCCTCTCAGATAACGTTGTGCACGACCCTGTGTATTGGTATAGTAATCACATATAGATGCTGCTAGTTTGAATATAATCACACCCAGCAACCCAATAAAATTATTGAAAACATGAAGACTGCAGTAAAGGAAAACAGATTTAAGCCTAAATTTGTTATCACTCCCAGATAGTTTTGTGTGCTACCCTGTCTATCGGTGTAGTAATCACATATATGTGCTGCTAGTTTGAGTATAATGAACAACAGGAAAATCAAAGGGGCAGTAACAATTAAAACAAGGTATTTATTGATATAACTAAAACGTATATATATGATCCCCTTACAAACATATAAAGACAAACAAACACAGTCGGGACCTGGGTACCAGAGAGCCGCAGAATTGCGGGTCGCGGTACTCGGAGTCCCTAGGGCGGGCCCTTAATAGAGCTGTGTGAACCCCAGAGGTCAAGAGGAGCCACAGGAGGTGCTAAGAAACACCCCA
Source organism: Bufo bufo (assembly GCF_905171765.1). Classification (NCBI taxonomy): domain Eukaryota; kingdom Metazoa; phylum Chordata; class Amphibia; order Anura; family Bufonidae; genus Bufo; species Bufo bufo. The sequence continues at coordinate 65,398,718 of NC_053394.1, forward strand.
GCGTGGGCGTCCCGAATCCCAAGTGGGAATGGGTGATGCCCAGTCAGGGTAGATAAGGGTGGATCTTACCGGTGTGAGGTCAGACCATACATGTGTCCAACGGACACAGGGGACGCCCGGACAAGAGATCTTTTCTCAGCACGTGGATAAGGTGTTCAAAATGCGGGGGAGGGGTTCTTCATAGATTAGGTCAATCCTGGTCAGGGTCCGCAGGGAGAGTGAACTGTCCCTGTTGTACCCTGCTTGGCCTACTATGACCCTAATTCCCTAACACGGGATCCGTGCCCCGCAAGGGGTGGTCCCGTCCGAAACCTGACCCTGGTATAAGGTCCCTATGAGACCCTGCCAGGGTGGTGTGTGGAACACCTAAACTAGTGAGACTAGAGTAAATGGTGGAACCGTAAACGGATAGGGGTATGTTCCTATGTCCCAAGGGACATAGGAACATACCCCTATCCGTTTACGGTTCCACCATTTACTCTAGTCTCACTAGTTTAGGTGTTCCACACACCACCCTGGCAGGGTCTCATAGGGACCTTATACCAGGGTCAGGTTCCGGACGGGACCACCCCTTGCGGGGCACGGATCCCGTGTTAGGGAATTAGGGTCATAGTAGGCCAAGCAGGGTACAACAGGGACAGTTCACTCTCCCTGCGGACCCTGACCAGGATTGACCAAATCTATGAAGAACCCCTCCCCCGCATTTTGAACACCTTATCCACGTGCTGAGAAAAGATCTCTTGTCCGGGCGTCCCCTGTGTCCGTTGGACACATGTATGGTCTGACCTCACACCGGTAAGATCCACCCTTATCTACCCTGACTGGGCATCACCCATTCCCACTTGGGATTCGGGACGCCCACGCTGGGGTGTTTCTTAGCACCTCCTGTGGCTCCTCTTGACCTCTGGGGTCCACACAGCTCTATTAAGGGCCCGCCCTAGGGACTCCGAGTACCGCGACCCGCAATTCTGCGGCTCTCTGGTACCCAGGTCCCGACTGTGTTTGTTTGTCTTTATATGTTTGTAAGGGGATCATATATATACGTTTTAGTTATATCAATAAATACCTTGTTTTAATTGTTACTGCCCCTTTGATTTTCCTATTACGCTCTCTAGCAGTACCTTGGGGAGAGGTGCGGCCTGCACCGTCTCACCTACATAGGACAACCTCATTCCCTCCTTGTATAATGAACAACCCCAATGAAAAAATAAAATGATTGGAAACGTGTTTGTGAAATAGAAATAAATGTAAATTGTTTAGGCCTAAATTCGTTATCCCTAACAGATACTTTTGTGTGGTTGCCTGTGTATTGGTCTTGATCACCTATATGCTGGTTTAATTAAGGGATGGGGGGGGGGGGGGGGTTCACATCAGCGTTTCCATTTCCCCTATAGCTTTCTGTTATAACATGCTTATAATGGAAAATAATGGAGTTGTGAGACAGAATTCAAAATGGAAAACTTTAGGGGCTTTCCATTTTGATCCGTCATAATAGAGCTCGGTGGCCAAAAATAACGGTTTCGTCTGGTTTCAGTTATCCTGGATGGAAAATAAAGTCCTGTCGACAGGACTTTTTTTTCTGTCCAATATAATGGAAACCAGATGAAACTGTTCACTCCTAGGGGACCTGGGCTGCATGAAAAACATGCTGCAATTATTACGTAATGCAGAGCTAATGCATGAAAAACAATGCTCATGTACATAGATCCATAGAAATGAATGGATCAGGATTCAGTGCGGGTGCAATGCGTTCAATTCACGCATTGAACCGTACGGAAATATCGCTCATGTGAAAGGGGCCTTAAATCTTGAAACTTGCATAAAAGCCTTGCATAGAAACAATTTGTGTACTTCACCCCTGTGTATTTCACCACTTCAACCAACCGGTTTCGCCATGCGTCTTTCTCTGAGACTGTCACATTGTACTTCATGTTAGTGATAAATTTTTGTCAATATGTTTTATCTTTAATTATAGAAAAATCCCAAATTTTAAGAAAATGTAGAAAAATTTGCAATTTTTGAAATTTGAGTTTCTTTGGTTTTAAGGAAGATAGTGATACATTGTAGAATACTTATTACATTACATCTTAAAATTTTAAAGAAAATTTTCAGAAGCCATTTTTTTAAGGACCAGTTCAGTTATGAAGTCACTTTGTAGGGCTTACATAATAGAAATAACCCCATTTTAGAAAGTACACTCTCAAGTTATTCCAAACTGATTTTACAAACTTTGTTAAACCTTTAGGTTTCCACAAAAATTAAAGGAAAATGGAGGTGAAATTTCAAAATTTAACTTTTTTCCTGTAACACAGCAATGGTTAGCAGTCAGACAAAACTCAATATTTATTACCATGATTTTGCATTTTACAGTAACACCCTATATATGGTTGTATAATGCTGTATTGGAAAAACACAAGGCTCAGAAGTAAAGAACGACATATGGTTTTTGAAGGGCAGATTTCACTGGGATAATTTTAATTTGCCATGTTGCATTTGAAGACCCCCTGATGCACCCCTACAGTAGTAACTCCCATAAAGTGACCGCATTTTGGAAAATATGGGATATTGTAAGGTGACAGTTTTATTGGTAATATTTTGGGGTACATATGACATAGACGCGAGATTTCGCTCAAAGCCGGCCCGCGCATGCGCATCGCGGGCCGGCAAAAGTTAGAGGGGGGTCGCGTCATCAGCTTGCCAGCCATTGATCGTCGCTGGCAAGCTGATGATTTTTAAAAAATCGAATCAGAAGCCAGTTAACACATTATATTTGTAAATATGATGTGTTAAATGGCTTCTTTGCTCCTCTGCTAGTCCTTTTCGTCGGTTGGTTCCAGCAGAGGAGCAGACATCACTGTGAGTACTCACCAAACACTACACTTAGCCCCAGATCACCCCCATCACCCAAATTAACCCCTTGATCGCCCCTGTCAATCACCTAGTGAAAGGAAAAAAGGGATCAGTGTAAACTGTCACTTTTTTTTTCCACTGGTATTGACTGATAGGTTTTAGGATAGTTTAGGTCCCTTTGTTAGGTAGTTTAGCGTCAGTTAGCGCCCAGCACACCGCACCGCAGTCACTGATTCGCTGATTAGCGTATCGCTAATCAGCATTTGTACTTTTATAGTATCTGTAAGTGATCAAAACTAATCACAGTCAGATCTATAATTGTATTAGTGTCACCTTAGCTCGCCCTCCACCCAAAACGCAGTGTTTGCCCGATCTGGCCTGACCGGTCGCCCACACGTGCGTTCACCCACGCCCGCCCCACCGCAGTGACAAAATTTTTAATTTTTTTAATAACTGCACAATCACTTTACAAGCGCTGCGGCGATAAAAAAAATCAGTTTTGATATTTTTTATCAATCACAGCAGCCTTCGGTACTTCGCTAGCCTCCCCTTTGTAAGACAGGCTTGCTTTTTTTCTTGGGTAGTCTCAGGGAATACCCCTAAATTTAGTAGTCCAAATGTCAAACAGGGGGTATTCTTCTGAAGAGGCCTACAGGATTCTGACCCAGTCGGATGAGGAATGGGAACCCTCATCTGACGAATCTAGCGGGTCAGAATATGAACCTGTAGAAAGCAGTGGCAGTCTAACCCAAAGTTCGGACGAGAAGGTTGAGGTCCCTGATAGCACCAGGCGTACCCGACCCCGTGTCGCTAGACCACAGGTTGCACAGGATCCGCTTCAAGAGCAGCAGAGTGGGGCTGGCACTGTCGGATCACGTGGTGAGGCGTACACCAGCAGCGCAGCCCTCCCTGGACCTAGTACCAGCACTGCCGTACAACATGGTGAAGTGGCGAGCACCAGAAGGGCAGTTGAAGCTGGTACGGTGGCACGTGCAATAGTTACCCTGTCACAGCCACCGCACAGACAGGCCCGTAGACCCCCTAGAGTCCCAGAGGTGCTGGCAAATCCTGATTGGCAGTCCCCAACTTCAGCCGCACCTGTAGTTCCCCCTTTCACCGCCCAGTCTGGAGTTCGGGTTGAGACAGCTCAGATCGGTTCGGCCCTGGGATTTTTTGAGCTGTTCTTGACTGCGGAGCTCTTGGACTTAGTCGTGGCAGAAACAAATCGGTATGCCACTCAATTTATATCCACCAACCCGGGAAGCTTTTATGCCCAGCCTTTCCGGTGGAAACCAGTCCAAGTTTCCGAATTAAAAAAATTTCTGGGCCTTCTCCTGAACATGGGTCTAACCAAAAAGCATGAATTGCGGTCATATTGGTCCACGAACCCGGTTCATCACATGCCCATGTTCTCTGCTGCTATGTCCAGGGCACGATTTGAGGCCATCCTGCGTTTCCTGCACTTCCCTACCTCCCGTCCCAGAGGCCACCCAGCTTTTGACCGGCTCCACAAAATTCGGCCCCTCATAGACCACTTCAACCATAAATTTGCAGATTTGTATACCCCTGAGCAAAACATCTGCAAAACATCTGCATAGACGAGTCCCTAATACAACGGTATGGGGTCAAATTGTATAAGCTCTGTGAAAGGGCCACAGGTAATACCCACAAATTTCGGATCTATGAGGGAAAAGATCAGACCCTGGAGCCGGTCGGTTGCCCTGACTACCTGGGGAGCAGTGGGAAGACAATAACAAGGACAAGTGCACTCTGCAGTCTCACTAAACCCTCAAACTGATTTTAAAATTGAGAGATTATTCAACATGTCCTACGGTGTAGAACATGTCTAAGCCCGGGCACCACGCCAAGGTTTCTCAAGTAGCCCGGGACCTAACACTCTCCTACCTGAGCCGTATGGGCAATACCAGGAGCCAGTGGGCAAATTACAGGAGCATAAGGCCGACTAACAAACAGCTCACCAGTTACCTCCAGCATGTAGCCATGCTTGCAATGGGAGGAGGGAGGAGTCTGCGAGTCCCACTCAAGACTGGCTGATATGTCCCAGGCCTCACAGGTGCACCTAAATGTGGCCTGTAGATGGAAAACAGGCACATTTAAATTGGAGTTTATACACCTCCAGGAATCTATATATACAAACTAAGAAGACAGGTTGGCATTAGCAGGATGTGCTCAAACCCACATGCAGTTGTGCATATATATAGGGGAGCAAATCCTGCACTTGTGGCCCGTTGCTAATGGCAATCCCCAGCAAAATGCATACGGCAGAGGATGCCCGCGGTGAACCACAAGTACCACAATAGACATCCTACACAAGGTAACAAGTGCGGATGTCATAATTATTATAACAATATAACAAAACAATAACAAGGACAGGTGCACTCTGCAGTCTCACTAAACCCTCAAACTGATTTTAAAATTGAGAGATTAGTCAACATGTCCTACGGTGTAGAACATGTTTAAGCCCGGGCACCACGCCAAGGTTTCTCAAGTAGCCCGGGACCTAACACTCTCCTACCTGAGCCGTATGGGCAATACCAGGAGCCAGTGGGCAAATCACAGGAGCATAAGGCTGACTCACAAACAGCTCACCAGTTACCTCCAGCATGTAGCCATGCTTGCAATGGGAGGAGGGAGGAGTCTGCGAGTCCCACTCAGGTAGGAGAGTGTTAGGTCCTGGGCTACTTGAGAAACCTTGGCGTGGTGCCTGGGCTTAGACATGTTCTACACCGTAGGACATGTTGACTAATCTCTCAATTTTAAAATCAGTTTGAGGGTTTAGTGAGACTGCAGAGTGCACCTGTCCTTGTTATTGTTTTGTTATATTGTTATATTAATTATGACATGCGCACTTGTTACCTTGTGTAGGATGTCTATTGTGGTACTTGTGGTTCGCCGCGGGCATCCTCCACCGTATGCATTTTGCTGGGGATTGCCATTAGCAACGGGCCACAAGTGCAGGATTTGCTCCCCTATATATATGCACAACTGCATGTGGGTTTGAGCACATCCTGCTAATGCCAACCTTTCTTCTTAGTTTGTATATATAGATTCCTGGAGGTGTATAAACTCCAATTTAAATGTGCCTGTTTTCCATCTACAGGCCACATTTAGGTGCACCTGTGAGGCCTGGGACATATCAGCCAGTCTTGAGTGGGACTCGCAGACTCCTCCCTCCTCCCATTGCAAGCATGGCTACATGCTGGAGGTAACTGGTGAGCTGTTTGTGAGTCGGCCTTATGCTCCTGTAATTTGCCCACTGGCTCCTGGTATTGCCCATACGGCTCAGGTAGGAGAGTGTTAGGTCCCGGGCTACTTGAGAAACCTTGGCGTGGTGCCCGGGCTTAGACATGTTCTACACCGTAGGACATGTTGACTAATCTCTCAATTTTAAAATCAGTTTGAGGGTTTAGTGAGACTGCAGAGTGCACCTGTCCTTGTTATTGTTTTGTTATATTGTTATATTAATTATGACATCCGCACTTGTTACCTTGTGTAGGATGTCTATTGTGGTACTTGTGGTTCGCTGCGGGCATCCTCCACCGTATGCATTTTGCTAGGGATTGCCATTACTAACGGGCCACAAGTGCAGGATTTGCTCCCCTATATATATGCACAACTGCATGTGGGTTTGAGCACATCCTGCTAATGCCAACCTGTCTTCTTAGTTTGAGCAGTGGGAAGACAGTCTGGGACTTAGTGTCACCCTTATTTGGCAAGGGGTACCATCTTTATGTGGACAATTTCTACACAACTGTGCCCCTCTTCAGGCATTTGTTCCTAGAACAGATTGGCTGCTGTGGCTCCGCGCGAACTAGTCGCGTGGGCTTCCCCCAACGGCTCGTTACCACCCATCTTGCAAGGGGGGAGAGGGCTGCCTTGTGTAACGAAGAACTGCTCGCGGTGAAATGGAGAGACAAGCGTGACGTTTACATGCTCTCCTCCATTCACGCAGACACGACAATACAAATTGAGCGAGCAACCCGTGTCATTGAAAAGCCCCTCTGTGTCCACGACTATAATTTGCTCATGGGAGGGGTGGACATCAATGACCAGATGTTGTCTCCGTATTTAGTTTCCCGACGCACCAGACGCTGGTATAAGAAGGTGTCTGTATATTTAATTCAATTGGCTGCATATAATAGTTTTGTTCTCTACAGTAAGGCTGGGAGAACACGATCCTTCCTCAAATTTCAGGAATAGATCATCGAGAACCTCCTGTATCCAGAAGGTTCCGTGGCCCCATCCACCAGTGTAGTTAGCCGTCTACACGAGAGACATTTCCCCAGTGTCGTTGCCGGTACCTCAACCCAACCGTCACCCCGAAAAAGATGTCGTGTCTGTAGCAGGAGTGGAATAAGGCGTGACACCCGCTATTTCTGTCCTGACTGTCCTGACCACCCTGCACTATGCTTTGGAAAGTGTTTCCGGAAGTACCACACACAGGTACACTTAGCATAGGGATTGCATCTCACAGGACAGGCACACAGAGCTATTAGGGCCCTTTCTCTCACAGCTACTGCAAACCTCTCCTTTCACCTGGGATAAAGTGCATAATGTACTTCGCCACATCTTTGGGCGATTTGCGCTTTGCACATTGTCCCATGGGGAAGGAGAGGTTTGTCCTATAAAAGGAAAAAAAAAAATACCAGTAAGCAAAAAAGTTAACTTTCAGTTAAAAAAGTTAAAAAAAGTTTATATGTTCTGTTCAAAAGTTTTTATAAAGTTAATAAAAATTATTGCGTTGCGGCTAGAGTTGAGCGAACACCTGGATGTTCGGGTTCGACGAGTTCGGCCGAACTTTCGAAAAATGTTCGGGTTCGGGATCCGAACTCGACCCGAACTTCATCCCGAACCCGAACCCCATAGAAGTCAATGGGGACCCGAACTTTTGGGCACTAAAAAGGCTGTAAAATACACCCGGAAAGGGCTAGAGGGCTGCAAAAGGCAGCAAAATGTAGTTAAATCCCCTGCAAACAAATGTAGATAGGGAAATGATGAGTTAACATAAAATAAATAAAAATTAAACAATATTAATTGGAGTGAGGTCCCATAGCACAGAATCAGGCTTCAAGTCACCCACCAATGGAGAAGGTCACTTACTATTATTTTGACCACAGCACCCAGACAAAGGAGAGAGGTCCCACAGCAGAGAACCAGGCATCATATCACCCACCACAGGAGTAGGCCACCATTTAGTTACTTTGACCCCTACACCCAGACGGAGGAGAGAGGTTACACAGCAGAGAATCAGGCATTTAGATCACCCACCACAGGAGTAGGCCACCATTGAATCAGACCCCGGCAACCATGTCAGATGGCACAAGCATAAGCTTTATATCAATCAGCACAGGAGAAGGCGACTTTGACAGACTTTGACCCCTACACCCGGACGGAGGAGAGAGGTTTCAAAGCAGAGAATCAGGCATTTAGATCACCCACCACAGGAGTAGGCCCCAATTTAATGGGACCCCGGCAACCATGTCAGATGGCACAACCATCAGCTTCATATCAATCAGCACAGGAGAAGGCGACTTTGAAAGACTTTGACCCCTACACCCAGACGGAGGAGAGAGGTTTCACAGCAGAGAATCAGGCATTTAGATCACCCACCACAGGAGTAGGCCCCCATTGAATCAGACCCTGGCAACCATGTCAGATGGCACAACCATCAGCTTTATATCAATCAGCACAGGAGAAGGCGACTTTGAAAGACTTTGACCCCTACACCCAGATGGAGGAGAGAGGTTTCACAGCAGAGAATCAGGCATCATATCAACCACCACAGGAGAAGCCACCATTTAGTTACTTTGACCCCTGCACCCAGGAAGAGGAGAGAGGCACCACAGCACATATTCTGGCATCATATCAGCCACCACAGGAGAAGCCACCATTGAGTTACTTTGACCCCCGCACCCAGGAAGAGGAGAGAGGCACCACAGCACATATTCTGGCATCATATCAGCCACCACAGGAGAAGCCACCATTGAGTTACTTTGACCCCCGCACCCAGGAAGAGGAGAGAGGCACCACAGCACATATTCTGGCATCATATCAGCCACCACAGGAGAAGCCACCATTGAGTTACTTTGACCCCTGCACCCAGGAAGAGGAGAGAGGCCCCACAGCACATATTCTGGCATCATATCAGCCACCACAGGAGAAGCCACCATTTAGTTACTTTGACCCCTTCACCCAAACAGAGGAGAGAGGTTCCACATCAGAGAATCAGGCATCATATCAACCACCACAGGAGTAGGCCACAATTTAATGGGACCCCGGCAACCATGTCAGATGGCACAACCATCAGCTTCATATCAATCAGCACAGGAGAAGGCGACTTTGAAAGACTTTGACCCCTACACCCAGACGGAGGAGAGAGGTTTCACAGCAGAGAATCAGGCATTTAGATCACCCACCACAGGAGTAGGCCCCCATTGAATCAGACCCTGGCAACCATGTCAGATGGCACAACCATCAGCTTTATATCAATCAGCACAGGAGAAGCCACCATTGAGTTACTTTGACCCCTGCACCCAGGAAGAGGAGAGAGGCCCCACAGCACATATTCTGGCATCATATCAGCCACCACAGGAGAAGCCACCATTGAGTTACTTTGACCCCCGCACCCAGGAAGAGGAGAGAGGCACCACAGCACATATTCTGGCATCATATCAGCCACCACAGGAGAAGCCACCATTGAGTTACTTTGACCCCTGCACCCAGGAAGAGGAGAGAGGCCCCACAGCACATATTCTGGCATCATACTAACCACCACAGGAGAAGCCACCATTGAGTTACTTTGACCCCTGCACCCAGGAAGAGGAGAGAGGCCCCACAGCACATATTCTGGCATCATATCAGCCACCACAGGAGAAGCCACCATTGAGTTACTTTGACCCCCGCACCCAGGAAGAGGAGAGAGGCCCCACAGCACATATTCAGGCATCATATCACACACCACAGGAGAAGGCCTCTTTCAGTGATTTAGGCCTTTGGACCCAGACAGAGGAGAGAGGCACCACAGCACATATTCTGGCATCATATCAGCCACCACAGGAGAAGCCACCATTGAGTTACTTTGACCCCTGCACCCAGGAAGAGGAGAGAGGCCCCACAGCACATATTCTGGCATCATATCAGCCACCACAGGAGAAGCCACCATTTAGTTACTTTGACCCCTGCACCCAGGAAGAGGAGAGAGGCACCACAGCACATATTCTGGCATCATATCAGCCACCACAGGAGAAGCCACCATTTAGTTACTTTGACCCCTTCACCCAAACAGAGGAGAGAGGTTCCACATCAGAGAATCAGGCATCATATCAACCACCACAGGAGTAGGCCACAATTTAGTTTATTTGACCCCTGCACCCAGGAAGAGGAGAGAGGCCCCACAGCACATATTCTGGCATCATATCACACACCACAGGAGAAGGCCTCTTTCAGTGATTTAGGCCTTTGGACCCAGACAGAGGAGAGAGGTCAGAGATTAGCTTCATATCCCCCAGCACAGCAGAAGACCGCTTTATTTGACTTAGGCCTCAGCACCCAGACAGAAGACAGAGGTAGCATGGCAGAGGTTATGGCTTCATGTCACCCGTTAGTTTAACCGGCCACTTTCATCTGGTTAGGCCCCAGCGCCCAGACAGAGAAGAGTTTCATTCAACTGTGGGTTTCATAAAATTTGTATCAAATAAAGAAGTGGCCCGTAGCACAACAAGACATGTTTTAGGCAGTTAATAAGGACTACTCTGCACAAGGGAGGGACAGGTCCTGTGGGATCCATGCCTGGTTCATCTTTATGAAGGTCAGCTTGTCCACGTTGGCTGTGGACAGGCGGCTGCGCTTGTCAGTAATGACGCCCCCTGCCGTGCTGAATACGCGTTCAGATAAAACGCTGGCCGCCGGGCAGGAAAGCACCTCCAAGGCATAACATGCTAACTCTGGCCACGTGGACAATTTCGAAACCCAGTAGTTGAATGGGGCCGAACCATCCGTCAGGATGTGGAGGGGTGTGCAGACATACTGTTCAACCATGTTAGTGAAATGCTGCCTCCTGCTAACACGTTCCGTATCAGGTGTCGGTGCAGATAGCTGTGGCGTGGAGACAAAACTTTTCCACATTTCTGCCATGCTAACCCTGCCCTCAGATGAGCTGGCCGTGACACAGCTGCGTTGGCGACCTCTTGCCACTCCTCTGCCTTCACCTTCCACCTGTTCCCCTGTGACATGTGGGAATGCTCTCAAGAGCGCCTCTATCAGCGTGCGCTTGTACTCGCGCATCTTACGGTCGCGCTCCAGTTCAGGAATTAAAGTGGGCACATTGTCTTTATACCGGGGATCCAGCAGGGTGGCCACCCAGTAGTCTGCACACGTTAAAACGTGGGCAACTCTGCTGTCGTTGCGCAGGCATTGGAGCATATATTCGCTCATGTGGGCCAGGCTACCCATGGGTAAGGACAAGCTGTCCTCTGTGGGAGGCGTATCGTCATCGTCCACCGTATCCCCCCAGCCACGCACCAGTGATGGGCCTGGGCTGCCACCCCGCTGTGAACTTGCGTCATCCTCGTCCCCTTCCACCTCCTCCTCCTCATCCTCCTCGTCCTCCAGTACAGTGCCTTGGCTGGCGACTTGTGAACCTGTCCTCTGCTGCTTAAACAAACCTCCCTCTGAGCCACTTCGAACAGACTGGCCCGAAAGTGTTAGAAACGAGCCCTCATCCTCCTCCTCCTCCTCCACCTGGGCCACCTCCTCTAACATCATTGCCCTAAGTGTTTTCTCAAGGAGACATAGAAGTGGTATTGTAACGCTGATAACAGTGTCATCGCCACTGGCCATGTTGGTGGAGTACTCGAAACAGCGCAGCAGGGCACACAGGTCTCGCATGGAGGCCCAATCATTGGTGGTGAAGTGGTGCTGTTCGGCAGTACGACTGACGCGAGCGTGCTGCAGCTGAAACTCCACTATGGCCTGCTGCTGCTCGCACAGTCTCTCCAGCATGTGCAAGGTGGAGTTCCACCGGGTGGGCACGTCGCATATGAGGCGGTGAGCGGGAAGGCCGAAGTTCCGCTGTAGCGCAGACAGGCGAGCAGCGGCAGGATGTGAACGGCGGAAGCGCGCACAGACGGCCCGCACTTTATGCAGCAGCTCTGACATGTTGGGGTAGTGGTGAATGAACCTCTGCACCACCAAGTTCAGCACATGCGCCAGGCAAGGGATGTGCGTCAAACCGGCTAGTCCCAGAGCTGCCACGAGATTTCGCCCATTATCGCATACCACCAGGCCTGGCTTGAGGCCCACCGGCAGAAACCACTCGTCGGTCTGTTGTTCAATACCCCGCCACAACTCCTTTGCGCTGTGGGGCCTGTCCCCCAAACATATGAGTTTCAGAATGGCCTGCTGACGTTTACCCCGGGCTGTGCTGAAGTTGGTGGTGAAGGTGTGTGGCTGACCGGATGAGCTGGTGGAAGCAGTGGAGGAGGAAGCCGAGTAGGAGGAGGAGGCTACAGGAGGCAGAGAATGATGCCCTGCGATCCTAGGGGGCGGAAGGACGTGCGCCAAGGAACTGTCCGCCGGGGGACCAGCCGCCACTACATTCATCCAGTGTGCAGTTAGTGAGATATAGCGTCCCTGGCCGTGCTTACTGGTCCACGTATCTGTGGTTAGGTGGACCTTGCCACAAATGGCGTTGCGCAGTGCACACTTGATTTTATCGGACACTTGCATGTGCAGGGAAGGCACGGCTGTCTTGGAGAAGTAGTGGCGGCTGGGAACCACATACTGCGGGACAGCCATGGCCATCAGCTGTTTGAAGCTGTCTGTGTCCACCAGCCGGAATGACAGCATTTCAAAGGCCAGCAGTTTAGAAATGCTGGCGTTCAGGCCAAGGGCTCGAGGGTGACTCGGGGGGAATTTGCGCTTCCTCTCTAAGGTTTGAGATATTGAGAGCTGAACGCTGCTGTGTGATATAGTGGAGACGCTAGTTGACGGTGGCGGTGGTGGTGGTGTCGGTGGCACATCCTCTGTTTGCTGCTCGGCAGGTGGCAACATTCCTCTCGAGGCGGAAGCCGAGGCAGCAGCGGTAGAGGGAGCAGGGGGAGCCTCAGCGAGTGCCTGGTTTTTAAGGTGTGTACCCCACTGCAGTTCATGCTTTGCATGTAGATGCCTGGTCATGCAGGTTGTGCTGAGGTTCAGAACGTTAATGCCTCGCCTCAGGCTCTGATGGCAGAGCGTGCAAGTCACTCGGGTCTTGTCGGTAGGACATTGTTTAAAGAAGTGCCATGCCAGGGAACTCTTTGAAGCTGCCTTTGTGGGGCTGGGTCCCTGTTGGCGATGTCCAGTAGCAGGCGAACTCTGGGGGTGGCGGCTCGTCTGCTTTGGCCCCCTGCTCCCTCTTTGGCTTCGCTGTTGTCTCGGTCTCACCACTACCTCTTCCTCTGAACTGTGAAAGTCATCGCCACGACCTTCAGTCCATGTGGGGTCTAAGACCTCATCGTCCTCTGCATCGTCTTCCACCCAGTCTCCCTCCCTGACCTCCTCCTGTTCAGTCTGCACACTGCAAAAAGACGCGGCAGTGGGCACCTGTGTTTCGTCATCATCAGAGAGTCGGTGACTCTGCTGTGGTGGTATTCCCATGTCCTCTTCATCTGGAGACATAAGTGGTTGTGCGTCAGTGCATGGTATGTCTTCCTCCACTGGGGAAGGGCTAGGTGGACGCCCCTGGGAAACCCTGGAAGCAGAGTCTTCAAACAGAAGAAGAGACTGCTGCATAACCTGTGGCTCAGACCGTTTCCCTGATATGCTTGGGGGTGATGTGACAGACTGATGGGCTTGGTTTTCAGGTGCCACCTGTGCGCTTTCCGCAGAAGACTGGGTGGAAGACCATGTGGTGAACGTGCTGGAAGCACTGTCGGCCACCCAATCGATTAATGCCTGTACCTGCTCAGGCCTTACCATCCTAAGAGCGGCATTGGGCCCCACGAGATATTGCGGTACATTCTGCCGGCTAGTTGAGGGAGTTCGTTCCCTACTGTGTGCGCCTGGGGCCGAACGGCCACGTCCTCTACCAGCAACAGAGGCTCCACGGACACCACCACGACCGCGTCCTCGTCCCTTAATAGTATTTTTCTTCATTGTTGCGATTCAACTCGCACCACAATGAAATATATTATTTTTTATAAGCAAAATCCCCTCACTGGAATACTTTCAGTCTTTTGACTGTATGGATTACAGATGGAATGACTGTTATATGTGAGTACCGCTTTCTTTGACAGATTCTAGTATGGGTACATATATGTTTTCCCAACCCCAGCACATTAGTTTGCTAATTCCAGATGTATGAAACGCAGGCCTAACTGTATCTAGTATATTGAACGCCAGATAAACTAACTTGGCCTTTTTTAAATAAAAAAAATCCCCTCACTGGAATACTTTCAGTCTTTTGACTGTATGGATTACAGATGGAATGACTGTTATATGTGAGTACCGCTTTCTTTGACAGATTCTAGTATGGGTACATATATGTTTTCCCAACCCCAGCACATTAGTTTGCTAATTCCAGATGTATGAAACGCAGGCCTAACTGTATCTAGTATATTGAACGCCAGATAAACTAACTTGGCCTTTTTTAAATAAAAAAAATCCCCTCACTGGAATACTTTCAGTCTTTTGACTGTATGGATTACAGATGGAATGACTGTTATATGTGAGTACCGCTTTCTTTGACAGATTCTAGTATGGGTACATATATGTTTTCCCAACCCCAGCACATTAGTTTGCTAATTCCAGATGTATGAAACGCAGGCCTAACTGTATCTAGTATATTGAACGCCAGATAAACTAACTTGGCCTTTTTTAAATAAAAAAAATTCCCTCACTGGAATACTTTCAGTCTTTTGACTGTATGGATTACAGATGGAATGACTGTTATATGTGAGTACCGCTTTCTTTGACAGATTCTAGTATGGGTACATATATGTTTTCCCAACCCCAGCACATTAGTTTGCTAATTCCAGATGTATGAAACGCAGGCCTAACTGTATCTAGTATATTGAACGCCAGATAAACTAACTTGGCCTTTTTTAAATAAAAAAAAAATTCCCTCACTGGAATACTTTATGGCTTTTCACTGTATGGATTACAGGTGGACTGGTATTAGTAGGGGTGACACAAGCACACCCAAGTCCCTGATGTAGGATTTCTATGGCACAGACCACTATTACAAGTGATTAATGGACGTTGGGAGAGATTGTGCTGCAGCACTAGTCCCAAGATGGCCGCCGCCTATCAGCCCAGTAACATGTGCCACAAAATGGTCTGCACAACCTTTAAAAAAAATAGCCTTGGACTGTGCTGCTAAATCGCTATTGGTCTGAATCCCAGGTGTAGATGTCTGACTTGTTTGGAGCTTTGGAATGCACACTGTGGCAGCTTCTGCTGCAGCACTACAAGTCGCAAAATGGCGGCCGGCGGTCAGCCCAGGTACATGTGGATGGAAAAATCACTCTGGCCACTCTAAAAATAGCCAATCCCTATCAAAAAAGCAGCTCAGCTGCAGTTGTTCAGATGAATCACAGGTGGAGGAGAGAAATTTGCTTCCAGTTATTCAATTATCCCTGCCTATTCTCGCCCTAGCATCAGCTGCGTCTATCCCTGTTCTATTCACATCGGGAGTGAGCACGTCCCGACGTGCGCACAAGCTTATAAAGAGGCTGAGTCACATGCTGCACTTGGCCAATCACAGCCTTGCCAATAGTAGGCATGGCTGCGATGGCATCTTAGGGCAAGTAGTATGATGCATGTTGATTGGCTGCTTTGCAGCCTTTCAAAATGCGCCAAAATACATGCCGAACGACGAACCCGAACCCGAACTTTTACGAAAAAGTTCGGGTTCGGGTCCGTGTCACGAACACCCCAAAATTCGGTACGGACCCGAACTATGCTCGAACTGTTCGCTCAACACTAGTTGCGGCCTGGTTTTTTCTTTTTTGTTTTGTTTTTTTTACCTTCTAGGTGGACCAACCGATCGACTAGCTGCAGCACTGATGTGCATTCTGACAGAAGCATTGCGCTGCTGTCAGATTACACACAAGTCGGTGTATGCGGCTCTGCAAGACGAGATTTCTCCTCTGCAGTAAAAGATACGTTTGCCGAAGCATATAAGCTGAGGAGGCGGCGGTGTTCATATGCTTTGGCAAACACTTTGTATATATATAAAAAAAAAAAAAAAATCCCGGCAATGATTTATTCATCCACATCGATTGATGTGAATGGAGAAATCTGGTTTGCCAGGGCATACGGGCTAAGTGGGTATGGATGTTGGGCGGAGCTCCTATGTCCTGGCAGATGCCTTCCCCCTCCTTTTATTTTTTGGCAGAGATTTTTTCATCCACATTGATCGATGCGAATAAAGAAATCTGTGCCGTTCATTTTTTCTTTCAGCCCAGAGGCTGAACGGAAAAAAAAAATCTCATTACCCGTATGCTCAATATAAGGAGAATAGCAGAAACTCCTAATGGTGGCCATACATGTAATGATTGCGGAGACCCTCAAATGCCAGGGCAGTACAAACACCCCACAAATAACACCATTTTGGAAAGAAGACACCCCAAGGTATTCGCTGAGGGGCATATTGAGTCCATGAAAGATTGAAATCTTTGTCTCAAGTTAGCGGAAAGGGAGACTTTGTGAGAAAAAAAACCAAAAAATCAATTTCCGCTAACTTGTGGCAAAACATTTTTTTTCTATGAACTCGCCATGCCCCACATTGAATACCTTCGGGTGTCTTCTTTCCAAAATGGGGTCACATTTGGGGTATTTATACTGCCCTGGCTTTTTAGGGGCCCTAAAGCGTGAGAAGAAGTCTGGGATCCAAATGTCTAAAAATGCCCTCCTAAATGGAATTTTGGCACCTTTGCGCATCTAGGCTGAAAAAAAGTGTCACACATGTGGTATCACCGTACTCAGGAGAAGTTGGGGAATGTGTTTTGGGGTGTCATTTTACATATACCCATGCTGGGTGAGAGAAATATCTTGGTCAAATGCCAACTTTGTATAAAAAAAATTGGAAAAGTTGTCATTTGCCGAGATATTTCTCTCACCCAGCATGGGTATATGTAAAATGACACCCCAAAACACATTCCCCAACTTCTCCTGAGTACGGCGATACCACATGTGTGACACTTTTTTGCAGCCTAGGTGGGCAAAGGGGCCCACATTCCAAAGAGCACCTTTCGGATTTCACCGGCCATTTTTTACAGATTTTGATTTCAAACTACTTTCCACACATTAGGGCCCCTAGAATGCCAGGGCAGTATAACTACCCCACAAGTGACCCCATTTTGGAAAGAAGACACCCCAAGGTATTCCGTGAGGGGCATGGCGAGTTCCTAGAATTTTTTATTTTTTGTCACAAGTGAGCGGAAAATGATGATTATTTTTTATTTTTTCTTACAAATAGGGATGAGCGAACCCGAACTGCATAGTTCGGGTTCGTACCGAATTTTGGGGTGTCCGTGACGCGGACCCGAACCCGAACATTTTCGTTAAAGTCTGAGTTCGGGTTCGGTGTTCGGCACTTTCTTGGCGCTTTTTGAAAGGCTGCAAAGCAGCCAATCAACAAGCGTCATACTACTTGCCCCAAGAGGCCATCACAGCCATGCCTACTATTGGCATGGCTGTGATTGACCAGTGCAGCATGTGACCCAGCCTCTATTTAAGCGTTTTTATGTCACTTTTTTCTTAGGTGATCGGCGGCAATTTTGTGTCTCAGATCCACGCCATCAGTACATACAGATCCATGAACCTGAGATCCATTTATAATATGTATAACATCATTTTTATAGATTTTGTATTTTATATGTATTTTTATATATATCTTCGTATTATATATTGTTTATATTCATGATTTATTAAATTATTATATATTTATATAAGCACTTTTGGTCTAAAGAGGGATTCAGGAGAGTGCAATCTGCAAATGACCGGCAGTTGCAAAATCCGGAATCCAGACCATATATTTTAACTGACCCAATAAGGGGATATAAAGACGTGTCTAGTTTTACCACATTCAGCATTACACATTTGCCTACTGAGGAAGGAACTACGGTTCCGAAACGCGTCTAGTGCGAACTAGTGTGAACTTGACCCAGCTAGTGGTGCGTTATTTTTGCTTCTGCCTTCATTTTCTTCTAAAAAGATTTTGCCTTGACCATCTCATCTGGATACAGTCTGAAAAGGGTGAGCACGATATCATCCATAACCTCAAGCGGTGCAAGCGGTATATTACCATTATAGTGGACTGACTTATTGGTGTGTTATTATTGACGTCTTTGCCGAATACATAAACTTCCGCTACTTCGATCGGCGCAGGTGGATAACATCACCGACCAGCAAACCACTCTCTGGTCAGATCACGTGAGACGCCGCGAAGAACGAGCCGAGTGACTACCTCGTGGCAGGAGGTAGGAAACTAACCGCAATATTAAGCAGCATATAGTTGCTGAGACTATCTATCAGCGACCGCAAACGGAATAGTGGCTGAACATTTTATGTTTAGATCAAGGCAAATCAACAGATAAACTATCTGAACATTAGAGATATCTTATCTCAATACGTAGCAGACGGACACCACATAGCAAAACCAGAGGTCATATTTGGAGTACTCCTGTGATTTAGGTATACAGTATGCGAGAGCTCCGCATTTAAAGTACCTATTTATATATGCTGTTATGTTGACAATTAACTAGGATATGTGTAATATTGTATTAGGTCAATAAAGTAATTTTAATAAATGCAAAAATACTGTGAGCCAGTCTGATTGTTTTTTACGGATTTACTTGGTTTTCAGTTGGTAACTGAAAGACTGGGCTCCAGTAGGTTGCTGGTGTAGCTTCTCTATATTGTTATAGAATACAATTCCCAACTTAGCAATCCCCTAAATTATTTTTTTACTGCTGTATCAGGCCAAGTTTTAACTGATCCATAAAAGGGTTTATTAGATTTAAGGTGCGGATAGTGTCATCCTCAATAACTTCACACGCTACCGTGCATTTCCAAGTTTAATTCTGTCCGTAAATGTATACCTGTCACCCAGCGCCTAAATAATAGGCCTAAAATTTATATTCAGCTAAATCTGGGTTTATTGCTGAGGCTGGTCAATTCATTTAGTGTCCGCCAAAGCACAGTTTTTGTTCTGGGTTGAATACAATTCCCAACTTAGCAATTCCCTAAATCAGTGGTTTCTGCTGTATCAGGCCAACTTTAAATCTGTCCAAAAAAAAAGGGTATATTAGATTGAAGGTGCGGATAGGGTCATCCTCAATAACTTCACACACTACCGTGCATCTCCAAGTCTAATTATGTCCGTAAACGTATACCGGTCATCCAGCGCCTAAATACTAGGCCTACAATTTATATTCAGCTAAATCTGTAGATACTGCTGTGGCTGGTCAATCTATTTAGTGTCTGCCAAAGCACAGTTTTTGTTCTGGGTCAAAATACAATTCCCAACTTAGAGCAGAAACCACAAATTTAGGAAATTACAATCAGGCCAAGGTTAAATCTATCCATAAAAGGGTATATTAGATTGAAGGTGCGGATAGGGTCATCCTCAATAACTTCACACGCTACCGTGCATCTCCAAGTCTAATTCTGTCCGTAAAAGGGATACCTGTCATCCAGCGCCTAAATACTAGGCCTACAATTTATATTCAGCTAAATCTGTTGTGACTGTTGTGCCTGTATTAGTGTAATACGGTACCTAAATAGATAGCCAGATAGTGTTAGGTGCCTGTAAAAAAAGGCCTGAATTTGAATTCAATACATTGGGCCAAATAATTTTTTTCTTATTGTGGTGAACGGTAACAATGAGGAAAACATCTAGTAAGGGACGCGGACATGGTCGTGGTGGTGTTAGTGGACCCTCTGGTGCTGGGAGAGGACGTGGCCGTTCTGCCACAGCCACATGTCCTAGTGAACCAACTACCTCAGGTCCCAGTAGCCAGCAGAATCTACAGCGATATTTGGTGGGGCCCAATGCCGTTCTAAGGATGGTAAGGCCTGAGCAGGTACAGGCATTAGTCAATTGGGTGGCCGACAGTGGATCCAGCACGTTCACATTATCTCCCACCCAGTCTTCTGCAGAAAGCGCACAGATGGCGCATAAAAACCAAGCCCATCAGTCTGTCACCTCACCCCTATGCATATCAGGGAAACTGTCTGAGCCTCAAGCTATGCAGCAGTCTCTTATGCTGTTTGAAGACTCTGCTGGCAGGGTTTCCCAAGGGCATCCACCTAGCCCTTCCCCAGGGGTGGAAGAGATAGAATGCACTAACGCACAACCAATTATGTTTCCTAATGATGAGGACATGGGAATACCACCTCAGCACGTCTCTGATGATGACGAAACACAGGTGCCAACTGCTGCGTCTTTCTGCAGTGTGCAGACTGAAGAGGAGGTCAGGGAGGAAGACTGGGTGGAAGACGATGCAGGGGACGATGAGGTCCTAGACCCCACATGGAATGAAGGTCGTGCCACTGACTTTCAGAATTCGGAGGAAGAGGCAGTGGTGAGACCGAGCCAACAGCGTAGCAAAAGAGGGAGCAGTGGGCAAAAGCAGAACACCCGCCGCCAAGAGAGTCCGTCTGCTATTGGCCACAGCCATCTGGGACCCAGCACCCCAAAGGCAACTTCAAGGAGTTCCCTGGCGTGGCAGTTTTTCAAACAATGTGCTGACGACAAGACCCGAGTGGTTTGCACGCTGTGCCATCAGAGCCTGAAGCGAGGCATTAACGTTCTGAACCTTAGCACAACCTGCATGACCAGGCACCTGCATGCAAAGCATGAACTGCAGTGGAGTAAACACCTTAAAAACAAGGAACTCACTCAGGCTCCCCCTGCTACCTCTTCTGCTGCTGCCGCCTCGGCCTCTTCCTCTGCCTCTGGAGGAACGTTGGCACCTGCCGCCCAGCAAACAGAGGATGTACCACCAACACCACCACCACCTCCGTCACCAAGCATCTCAACCATGTCACACGGCAGCGTACAGCTCTCCATCTCACAAACATTTGAGAGAAAGCGTAAATTCCCACCTAGCCACCCTCGATCCCTGGCCCTGAATGCCAGCATTTCTAAACTACTGGCCTATGAAATGCTGTCATTTAGGCTGGTGGACACAGACAGCTTCAAACAGCTCATGTCGCTTGCTGTCCCACAGTATGTTGTTCCCAGCCGGCACTACTTCTCCAAGAGAGCCGTGCCTTCCCTGCACAACCAAGTATCCGATAAAATCAAGTGTGCACTGCGCAACGCCATCTGTGGCAAAGTCCACCTAACCACAGATACGTGGACCAGTAAGCACGGCCAGGGACGCTATATCTCCCTAACTGCACACTGGGTAAATGTAGTGGCGGCTGGGCCCCAGGCAAAGAGCTGTTTGGCGCACGTCCTTCCGCCGCCAAGGATCGCAGGGCAACATTCTTTGCCTCCTGTCGCCTCCTCCTCCTACTCAGCTTTCTCCTCCTCTTCTTCCACCTGCTCATCCAGTCAGCCACACACCTTCACCACCAACTTCAGCACAGCCCGGGGTAAACGTCAGCAGGCCATTCTGAAACTCATATGTTTGGGGGACAGGCCCCACACCGCACAGGAGTTGTGGCGGGGTATAGAACAACAGACCGACGAGTGGTTGCTGCCGGTGAGCCTCAAGCCTGGCCTGGTGGTGTGCGATAATGGGCGAAATCTCGTTGCAGCTCTGGGACTAGCCGGTTTGACGCACATCACTTGCCTGGCCCATGTGCTGAATTTGGTGGTGCAGAAGTTCATTCACAACTACCCCGACATGTCAGAGCTGCTGCATAAAGTGCGGGCCGTCTGTGCGCACTTCCGGCTTTCACATCCTGCCGCTGCTCGCCTGTCTGCGCTACAGCGTAACTTCTGCCATCCCGCTCACCGCCTCATATGCGACGTGCCCACCAGGTGGAACTCCACCTTGCACATGCTGGACAGACTGTGCGAGCAGCAGCAGGCCAGAGTTGAGTTTCAGCTGCAGCACTCACGGGTCAGTCGCACTGCGGAACAGCACCACTTCACCTCCAATGACTGGGCCTCCATGCGAGACCTGTGTGCCCTGTTGCGCTGTTTCGAGTACTCCACCAACATGGCCAGTGGCGATGACGCCGTTATCAGCGTTACAATACCACTTCTATGTCTCCTTGAGAAAACACTTAGGGTGATGATGGAAGAGGAGGTGGCCCAGGAGGAGGAGGAGGAGGAGGAAGAGGGGTCATTTTTAGCACTTTCAGGCCAGTCTCTTCGAAGTGACTCAGAGGGAGGCTTTTTGCAACAGCAGAGGCCAGGTACAAAAGTGGCCAGACAGGGCCCACTACTGGAGGACGAGGAGGACGAGGATGAGGAGGAGGTGGAGGAGGATGAGGATGAAGCATGTTCACAGCGGGGTGGCACCCAACGCAGCTCGGGCCCATCACTGGTGCGTGGCTGGGGGGAAACGCAGGACGATGACGATACGCCTCCCACAGAGGACAGCTTGTCCTTACCTCTGGGCAGTCTGACACACATGAGCGACTACATGCTGCAGTGCCTGCGCAACGACAGCAGAGTTGCCCATATTTTAACGTGTGTGGACTACTGGGTTGCCACCCTGCTGGATCCCCGGTACAAAGACAATGTGCCCACCTTACTTCCTGCACTGGAGCGTGATAGGAAGATGCGCGAGTACAAGCGCACGTTGGTAGACGCGCTACTGAGAGCATTCCCAAATGTCACAGGGGAACAAGTGGAAGCCCAAGGCGAAGGCAGAGGAGGAGCAAGAGGTCGCCAACGCAGCTGTGTCACGGCCAGCTCCTCTGAGGGCAGGGTTAGCATGGCAGAGATGTGGAAAAGTTTTGTCAACACACCACAGCTAACTGCACCACCACCTGATACGGAACGTGTTAGCAGGAGGCAACATTTCACTAACAGGGTGGAACAGTACGTGTGCACACCCCTCCACGTACTGACTGATGGTTCGGTCCCATTCAACTTCTGGGTCTCCAAATTGTCCACGTGGCCAGAGCTAGCCTTTTATGCCTTGGAGGTGCTGGCCTGCCCGGTGGCCAGCGTTTTGTCTGAACGTGTATTCAGCACGGCAGGGGGCGTCATTACAGACAAACGCAGCCGCCTGTCTACAGCCAATGTGGACAAGCTGACGTTCATAAAAATGAACCAGGCATGGATCCCACAGGACCTGTCCATCCCTTGTGCAGATTAGACATTAACTACCTCCCCTTAACCATATATTATTGTACTCCAGGGCACTTCCTCATTCAATCCTATTTTTATTTTAATTTTACCATTATATTTCAGGGCAACCCAAAGTTGAATGAACCTCTCCTCTGTCTGGGTGCCGGGGCCTAAAAATATCTGACAGTGGCCTGTTCCAGTGTTGGGTGACGTGAAGCATGATTCTCTGCTATGACATGAAGCCTGAATCTCTGCTATGGGACCTCTCTCCTCTGTCTGGGTGCCAGGGCCTAAATATCTGACAATGGACTGTTCCAGTTTTGGGTGACGTGAAGCCTGATTCTCTGCTATGACATGAGGACTGATTCTCTGCTGACATGAAGCCTGAATCTCTGTTATGGGACCTCTCTCCTCTGTCTGGGTGCCGGGGCCTAAATATATGACAATGGACTGTTCCAGTTTTGGCTGACGTGAAGCCTGATTCTCTGCTATGACATGAAGACTGATTCTCTGCTGACATGAAGCCTGAATCTCTGTTATGGGACCTCTCTCCTCTGTCTGGGTGCCGGGGCCTAAATATATGACAATGGACTGTTCCAGTTTTGGCTGACGTGAAGCCTGATTCTCTGCTATGACATGAGGACTGATTCTCTGCTGACATGAAGCCTGATTCTCTGCTATGGGACCTCTCTCCAATTGATATTGGTTAATTTTTATTTATTTTATTTTTATTTTTATTCATTTCCCTTTCCACATTTGTTTGCAGGGGATTTAACTACAAACCGGATTCCAAAAAAATTGGGACACTATACAAAACGTGAATAAAAACTGAATGCAATGATGTGGAGGTGCCAACTTCTAATATTTTATTCAGAATAAAACATAAATCACGGAACAAAAGTTTAAACTGAGAAAATGTACCATTTTAAGGGAAAAATATGTTGAATCAGAATTTCATGGTGTCAACAAATCCCCAAAAAGTTGGGACAAGGCCATTTTCACCACTGTGTGGCATCTCCCCTTCTTCTTACAACACTCAACAGACGTCTGGGGATCGAGGAGACCAGTTTCTCAAGTTTAGAAATAGGAATGCTCTCCCATTCTTGTCTAATACAGGCCTCTAACTGTTCAATCGTCTTGGGCCTTCTTTGTTGCACCTTCCTCTTTATGATGCGCCAAATGTTCTCTATAGGTGAAAGATCTGGACTGCAGACTGGCCATTTCAGTACCCGGATCCTTCTCCTATGCAGCCATGATGTTGTGATTGATGCAGAATGTGGTCTGGCATTATCTTGTTGAAAAATGCAGGGTCTTCCCTGAAAGAGATGACGTCTGGATGGGAGCATATGTTGTTCTAGAACCTGAATATATTTTTCTGCATTGATGGTGCCTTTCCAGACATGCAAGCTGCCCATGCCACACGCACTCATGCAACCCCATACCATCAGAGATGCAGGCTTCTGAACTGAGCGTTGATAACAACTTGGGTTGTCCTTGTCCTCTTTGGTCCGGATGACATGGCGTCCCAGATTTCCAAAAAGAACTTCGAATCGTGACTCGTCTGACCACAGAACAGTCTTCCATTTTTCCACACTCCATTTTAAATGATCCCTGGCCCAGTGAAAACGCCTGAGCTTGTGGATCTTGCTTAGAAATGGCTTCTTCTTTGCACTGTAGAGTTTTAGCTGGCAACAGCGGGTGGCACGGTGGATTGTGTTCACTGACAATGGTTTCTGGAAGTATTCCTGAGCCCATTCTGTGATTTCCTTTACAGTAGGATTCCTGTTTGTGGTGCAGTGTCGTTTAAGGGCCCGGAGATCACGGGCATCCAGTATGGTTTTACGGCTTTGACCCTTACGCACAGAGATTGTTCCAGATTCTCTGAATCTTCGGATGATGTTATGCACAGTTGATGATGATAGATGCAAAGTCTTTGCAATTCTTCGCTGGATAACACCTTTCTGATATTGCTCCACTATCTTTCTGCGAAACATTGTGGGAATTGGTGATCCTCTACTTATCTTGGCTTCTGAGAGACACTGCCACTCTGAGAAGCTCTTTTTATACAAAATCATGTTGCCAATTGACCTAATTAGTGTTAATTGGTCTTCCAGCTCTTCGTTATGCTCAAATTTACTTTTTCCAGCCTCTTATTGCTACTTGTCCCAACTTTTTGGGGATTTGTTGACACCGTGAAATTTTGAATCAATGTATTTTTCCTTTAAAATGATACATTTACTCGGATTAAACGTTTGATCTGTCATCTACGTTCTATTACAAATAAAATATTGACATTTGCCATCTCCACATCATTTGCATTCAGTTTTTATTCACAATTTGTTTAGTGTCCCAACTTTTTTGGAATCCGGTTTGTACATTTTGCTGCCTTTTGCAGCCCTCTAGCCCTTTCCTGGGCTGTTTTACAGCCTTTTTAGTGCCAAAAAGTTCGGGTCCCCATTGACTTCAATGGGTTTCGGGTTCGGGACGAAGTTCGGGTCGGGTTCGGATCCCGAACCCGAACATTTCCAGGAAGTTCGGCCGAACTTCTCGAAACCCGAACATCCAGGTGTTCGCTCAACTCTACTTACAAAGTCTCATATTCCACTAACTTTTGACAAAAAATAAAAACTTCCATGAACTCACTATGCCCATCACGAAATACCTTGGGGTGTCTTCTTTCCAAAATGGGGTCACTTGTGGGGTAGTTATACTGCCCTGGCATTCTAGGGGCCCTAATGTGTGGTAAGTAGTTTGAAATCAAAATCTGTAAAAAATGGCCGGTGAAATCCGAAAGGTGCTCTTTGGAATGTGGGCCCCTTTGCCCACCTAGGCTACAAAAAAGTGTCACACATGTGGTATTGCCGTACTCAGGAGAAGTTGGGCAATGTGTTTTGGGGTGTCATTTTACATATACCCATACTGGGTGAGATAAATATCTTGGTCAAATGCCAACTTTGTATAAATAAATGGGAAAAGTTGTCTTTTGCCAAGATATTTCTCACACTCTGCATGGGTATATGTAAAATGACACCCCAAAACACATTGCCCAACTTCTCCTGAGTACGGCAATACCATATGTGTGACACTTTTTTGCAGCCTAGGTGGGCAAAGGGGCCCACATTCCAAAGAGCACCTTTCGGATTTCACCTTTCAAACTACTTCGCACGCATTTGGGCCCCTAAAATGCCAGGGCAGTATAACTCCCACAAGTGACCCCATTTTGGAAAGAAGACACCCCAAGGTATTTCGTGATGGGCATAGTGAGTTCATGGAAGTTTTTATTTTTTGTCACAAGTTAGTGGAATATGAGACTTTGTAAGAAAAAAAAAAAATCATAATTTTCCGCTAACTTGTGACAAAAAATATAAAGTTCTATGAACTCACTATGCCCATCAGCGAATACCTTAGGGTGTCTACTTTCCGAAATGGGGTCATTTGTGGGGTGTTTGTACTGTCTGGCCATTGTAGAACCTCAGGAAACATGACAGGTGCTCAGAAAGTCAGAGCTGCTTCAAAAAGCGGAAATTCACATTTTTGTACCATAGTTTGTAAACGCTATAACTTTTACCCAAACCATTTTTTTTTTACCCAAACATTTTTTTTTTATCAAAGACATGTAGAACAATAAATTTAGAGAAAAATTTATATATGGATGTCGTTTTTTTTGCTAAATTTTACAACTGAAAGTGGAAAATGTCATTTTTTTGCCAAAAAATCGTTAAATTTAGATTAATAACAAAAAAAGTAAAAATGTCAGCAGCAATGAAATACCACCAAATGAAAGCTCTATTAGTGAGAAGAAAAGGAGGTAAAATTCATTTGGGTGGTAAGTTGCATGACCGAGCAATAAACGGTGAAAGTAGTGTAGTGCAGAAGTGTAAAAAGTGGCCTGGTCATTAATGGTGTTTAAGCTAAGGGGGCTGAGGTGGTTAAACATGTACATATATATAACTTTTTAGCCATAATATATTTACACATATTATATATTTAGAATATATAATATATTATAATATATTTAAAATCATCAGTAGTAGTTTCCCACATATTATGCATTCATATACACTCACCTAAAGAATTATTAGGAACACCATACAAATACGGTATTGGACCCCCTTTTGCCTTCAGAACTGCCTTAATTCTACGTAGCATTGATTCAACAAGGTGCTGATAGCATTCTTTAGAAATGTTGGCCCATATTGATAGGATAGCATCTTGCAGTTGATGGAGATTTGAGGGATGCCCATCCAGGGCACGAAGCTCCCGTTCCACCACATCCCAAAGATGCTCTATTGGGTTGAGATCTGGTGACTGTGGGGGCCATTTTAGTTCAGTGAACTCATTCTCATGTTCAAGAAACCAATTTGAAATGATTTGAGCTTTGTGACATGGTGCATTATTCTGCTGGAAGTAGCCATCAGAGGATGGATACATGTTCTCATTCTGTTTACGCCAAATTCGGACTCTACCATTTGAATGTCTCAACAGAAATCGAGACTCATCAGACCAGGCAACATTTTTCCAGTCTTCAACAGTCCAATTTTGGTGAGCTTGTGCAAATTGTAGCCTCTTTTTCCTATGTGTAGTGGAGATGAGTGGTACACGGTGGGGTCTTCTGCTGTTGTAGCCCATCCGCCTCAAGATTGTGCGTGTTGTGGCTTCACAAATGCTTTGCTGCATACCTCGGTTGTAATGAGTGGTTATTTCAGTCAACGTTGCTCTTCTATCAGCTTGAATCAGTCGGCCCATTCTCCTCTGACCTCTAGCATCCACAAGGCATTTTTGCCCACAGGACTGCCGCATACTGGATGTTTTTCCCTTTTCACACCTTTGTTTGTAAACCCTAGAAATGGTTGTGCGTGAAAATCCCAGTAACTGAGCAGATTGTGAAATACTCAGACCGGCCCGACTGGCACCAACAACCATGCCATGCTCAAAATTGCTTAAATCACCTTTCTTTCCCATTCTGACATTCAGTTTGGAGTTCAGGAGATGTTCTTGAGCAGGAGCACCCCCCTAAATGCATTGAAGCAACTGCCATGTGAATGGTTGACTAGATAATTGCATTAATGAGAAATAGAACAGGTGTTCCTAATAATTCTTTGGGTGAGTGTATATCAGAAGTATGATTATATATATTATATATAATCTAATTTATCCTCTATATCTGAAAAAGTTTATGACTGGATTCAAACTCACAGCTTCTGCATCATAGCCCAGAACTTTAACCACTATACTAGATAGCTGGATAGCCATTCTCTTTAAAAATAAATAAATAAATAAAAAAAATAATAAAAATATATATATATATATATATATATATATATATCAGAAATAGGACAGCACTCCAAGACTTGAAAAAACTGTGTCTTTATTCACCCATGTGAAGCAGTAGCGACGTTTCAGCTCACAACTGAGCCTTTCTTAAGCAAAGAAATACAAGCTTGTGCCTACCTTAAATAGCACTCAGATAATCAGGTGACCAATGAACATACAGATCAAAAACATGTGACCATTTACCATGTGAAGACCATTTACCTAATTGAGTCATGTGAACAATTACATATGCAAAATATCCTGACATTTGATACATAAAATTGCACATATTTGTGTTACATCCAAACACTTTACATTTAATGGTGCATTTATCAAAGTGCGTATATACGTAAACACAGTGAATTTAATCGATGTGAAATTAATAAATAGTATATAAATCATTAAAATCATCCTCCACGCAGACTGGGAGAAAAGAGCGTTTGACTATGTCCGACAATATCGCGCGTCCATGTAAATACTGGGCAAAAATTGCATTTTTAACTAATACTGCAGGTACCACATAGTGCCAAAGACAAACCTCTAACGCAAATATGCGCACGCAGTTCAGCTCCACTACATCGCCAGTAACCCGGCTCCGTTGTATTCCTATGTGAGAGCCAGCGCATGTGCATAATGCGGCATTGACTTAGAAGTGTCATCTTTGTTTCTGGAAGGGCACCAATATTACCAATGTGTCAACCTAACTATCCGGGCCAATCGGAGAAGGATCCAACCTCCCGGATGGATCAACCCCTCCAAAGTTGTGGTCAGGTAAGGGGGACACCCCACGTGAATGTGGTGTACCTCGAACCATCTCACCATTATGGTCCATAGATAGTCTAATGGGGATCTCCCATATATATCGCTTAGTAGCAGAGATTGATTTGACACAAAGTGGATACAGTAACGCAGGAAAATCCATCCAGTTAATTCTATACGCATGGAGCACCGAAAACTGTCACATATGTTCAAACTTCTATATTCGCCATCTTCGCATCAGTCTACATGGTGTCTAAAAAAGAAAAGAGACTGATGCGAAGATGGCGAATATAGAAGTTTGAACATATGTGACAGTTCGCGGTGCTCATGTGAGCCGAAACGTCGCAAGTTTGCCACAATATGGGTGAATAAAGTTTTACTGTTTTCACTACAATTCAAGAGTAGAGTTGAGCGAACACCTGGATGTTCGGGTTCGAGAAGTTCGGCCGAACTTCACGGAAATGTTCGGGTTCGGGATCCGAACCCAACCCGAACTTCGTCCCGAACCCGAACCCCATTGAAGTCAATGGGGACCCGAACTTTTCGGCACTAAAAAGGCTGTAAAACAGCCCAGGAAAGAGCTAGAGGGCTGCAAAAGGCAGCAACATGTAGGTAAATCCCCTGCAAACAAATGTGGATAGGGAAATGAATTAAAATAAAATAAAAATTAAAAAAAATTAACCAATATCAATTGGACAGAGGTCCCATAGCAGAGAATCAGGCTTCACGTCAGCAGAGAATCAGTCTCTTCATGCCATAGCAGAGAATCTGGCTTCATGTCAGCAGAGAATCAGTCTCTTCATGCCATAGCAGAGAATCTGGCTTCATGTCAGCAGAGAATCAGTCTTCATGTCATAGCAGAGAATCAGGCTTCACGTCACCCACCACTGGAACAGGCCACTGTCACATATTTAGGCCCAGGCACCCAGGCAGAGGAGAGAGGTCCCATAACAGAGATTCAGGCTTCATGTCAGCAGAGAATCAGTCTTCATGTCATAGCAGAGAATCAGGCTTCACGTCACCCACCACTGGAACAGGCCACTGTCACATATTTAGGCCCAGGCACCCAGGCAGAGGAGAGAGGTCCCGTAACAGAGATTCAGGCTTCATGTCAGCAGAGAATCAGTCTTCATGTCATAGCAGAGAATCAGGCTTCACGTCACCAACCACTGGAACAGGCCACTGTCACATATTTAGGCCCCGGCACCCAGGCAGAGGAGAGAGGTCCCATAACAGAGATTCAGGCTTCATGTCAGCAGAGAATCAGTCTTCATGTCATAGCAGAGAATCAGGCTTCACGTCACCCACCACTGGAACAGGCCACTGTCACACATTTAGGCCCAGGCACCCAGGCAGAGGAGAGAGGTCCCATAACAGAGAATCTGGCTTCATTTCAGCACAGAATCAGTCTTCATGTCATAGCAGAGAATCAGGCTTCACGTCACCCACCACTGGAACAGGCCACTGTCACATATTTAGGCCCAGGCACCCAGGCAGAGGAGAGAGGTCGCGTAACAGAGAATCTGGCTTCATGTCAGCACAGAATCAGTCTTCATGTCATAGCAGAGAATCAGGCTTCACGTCACCCACCACTGGAACAGGCCACTGTCACACATTTAGGCCCCGGCACCCAGACAGAGGAGAGGTTCATTCAACTTTGGGTTGCCCCGTAATATAATGGTAAAATGAAAATAAAAATAGGATTGAATGAGGAAGTGCCCTGGAGTACAATAATATATTGTTAAGGGGAGGTAGTTAATGTCTAATCTGCACAAGGGATGGACAGGTCCTGTGGGATCTATGCCTGGTTCATTTTTATGAACGTCAGCTTGTCCACATTGGCTGTAGACAGGCGGCTGCGTTTGTCTGTAATGACGCCCCCTGCCGTGCTGAATACACGTTCAGACAAAACGCTGGCCGCCGGGCAGGCCAGCACCTCCAAGTCATAAAAGGCTAGCTCTGGCCACGTGGACAATTTGGAGACCCAGAAGTTGAATGGGGCCGAACCATCAGTCAGTACGTGGAGGGGTGTGCACAAATACTGTTCCACCATGTTAGTGAAATGTTGCCTCCTGCTAACACGTTTCGTATCAGGTGGTGGTGCAGTTAGCTGTGGCGTGGTGACAAAACTTTTCCACATCTATGCCATGCTAACCCTGCCCTCAGAGGAGCTGGCCGTGACAAAGCTGCGTTGGCGACCTCTTGCTCCTCCTCTGCCTTCGCCTTGGGCTTCCACTGGTTCCCCTGTGACATTTGGGAATGCTCTCAGTAGCACGTCTACCAACGTGCGCTTGTACTCGCGCATCTTCCTATCACGCTCCAGTGTAGGAAGTAAGGTGGGCACATTGTCTTTGTACCGGGGATCCAGCAGGGTGGCAACCCAGTAGTCCGCACACGTTAAAATGTGGGTACCTCTGCTGTCGTTGCGCAGGCACTGCAGCATGTAGTCGCTCATGTGTGCCAGGCTGCCCAGAGGTAAGGACAAGCTGTCCTCTGTGGGAGGCGTATCGTCATCGTCCTGTGTTTCCCCCCAGCCATGCACCAGTGATGGGCCCGAGCTGCTTTGGGTGCCACCCCGCTGTGAACATGCTTCATCCTCATCCTCCTCCACCTCCTCCTCATCCTCGTCCTCCTCGTCCTCCAGTATTGGGCCCTGTCTGGCCACATTTGTACCTGGTCTCTTGTGTTGCAAAAAACCTCCCTCTGAGTCACTTCGAAGAGACTGGCCTGAAAGTGCTAAAAATGACCCCTCTTCCTCCTCTTCCTCCTGAGCCACCTCCTCTTCCATCATCGCCCTAAGTGTTTTCTCAAGGAGACATAGAAGTGGTATTGTAACGCTGATAACGGCGTCATCGCCACTGGCCATGTTGGTGGAGTACTCGAAAACAGCGCAACAGGGCACACAGGTCTCGCATGGAGGCCCATTCATTGGTGGTGAAGTGGTGCTGTTCCGCAGTGCGACTGACCCGTGTGTGCTGCAGCTGAAACTCCACTATGGCCTGCTGCTGCTCGCCCAGTCTGTCCAGCATGTGCAAGGTGGAGTTCCACCTGGTGGGCACATCGCATATGAGGCGGTGAGCGGGAAGGCGTGCAGCAGCAGGGTGTGAACGCCGGAAGCGCGAACAGACGGCCTGCACTTTATGCAGCAGCTCTGACATGTCGGGGTAGTTGCGAATGAACTTCTGCACCACCAAATTCAGCACATGCGCCAGGCAAGGGATGTGCTTCAAACCGGCTAGTC
Organism: Bufo bufo; assembly: GCF_905171765.1. Classification (NCBI taxonomy): domain Eukaryota; kingdom Metazoa; phylum Chordata; class Amphibia; order Anura; family Bufonidae; genus Bufo; species Bufo bufo. Next base: position 65,431,141 of record NC_053394.1, read on the forward strand.
CCAGAGCTGCAACGAGATTTCGCCCATTATCGCACACCACCAGGCCGGGCTTGAGGCTCACCGGAAGCAACCACTCGTCGGTCTGTTGTTCTATACCCCGCCACAACTCCTGTGCGGTGTGGGGCCTGTCCCCCAAACATATGAGTTACAGAACGGCCTGCTGACGTTTACCCCGGGCTGTGCTGAAGTTGGTGGTAAAGGCGTGTGGCTGACTGGATGAGCAGTTGGAAGAAGAGGAGGAGGAAGCTGAGTAGGAGGAGGAGGAGACAGGAGGCAAAGAATGTTGCCCTGCGATCCTTGGCGGCGGAAGGACGTGCGCCAAAGAGCTCTCCGTCTGGGGCCCAGCCGCCACTACATTTACCCAGTGTGCAGTTAGGGAGATATAGCGTCCCTGGCCGTGCTTACTGGTCCACGTATCTGTGGTTAGGTGGACCTTGCCACAGATGGCGTTGCGCAGTGCACACTTGATTTTATCGGACACTTGGTTGTGCAGGGAAGGCACGGCTCTCTTGGAGAAGTAGTGGCGGCTGGGAACAACATACTGTGGGACAGCAAGCGACATGAGCTGTTTGAAGCTGTCTGTGTCCACCAGCCTAAATGACAGCATTTAATAGGCCAGTAGTTTAGAAATGCTGGCATTCAGGGCCAGGGATCGAGGGTGGCTAGGTGGGAATTCACGCTTTCTCTCAAATGTTTGTGAGATGGAGAGCTGAACGCTGCCGTGTGACATGGTTGAGATGCTTGGTAACGCAGGTGGTGGTGTTGGTGGTACATCCCATGTTTGCTGGGCGGTAGGTGCCAACATTCCTCCAGAGGCGGAGGAAGAGGCCGAGGCGGCAGCAGCAGAAGAGGTAGCAGGGGGAGCCTGAGTGACTTCTTTGTTTTTAAGGTGTTTACTCCACTGCAGTTCATGCTTTGCATGCAGGTGCCTGGTCATGCAGGTTGTGCTAAGGTTCAGAACGTTAATGCCTCGCTTCAGGCTCTGATGGCACAGCGTGCAAACCACTCGGGTCTTGTCGTCAGCACATTGTTTAAAGAAGTGCCATGCCAGGGAACTCCTTTAAGCTGCCTTTGGGGTGCTCGGTCCCAGATGGCGGCGGTCAGTAGCAGGCGGAGTCTCTTGGCGGCGGGTGTTCTGATTTTGCCCACTGCTCCCTCTTTGTATTTTGCTACGCTGTTGGCTCTGTCTCACCACTGCCTCTTCCTCCGAATTCTGAAAGTCAGTGGCACGACCTTCATTCCATGTGGGGTCTAGGACCTCATCGTCCCCTGCATCGTCTTCCACCCAGTCTTCCTCCCTGACCTCCTGTTCAGTCTGCACACTGCAGAAAGACGCAGCAGTTGGCACCTGTGTTTCGTCATCATCAGAGACGTGCTGAGGTGGTATTCCCATGTCCTCATCATCAGGAAACATAAGTGGTTGTGCGTTAGTGCATTCTATCTCTTCCACCCCTGGGGAATGGCTAGGTGGATGCCCTTGGGAAACCCTGGCAGCAGAGTCTTCAAACAGCATAAGATACTGCTGCATAACTTGAGGCTCAGACAGTTTCCCTGATATGCATGGGGGTGATGTGACAGACTGATGGGCTTGGTTTTCATGCGCCATCGGTGCGCTTTCTGCAAAAGACTGGGTGGGAGATAATGTGAACGTGCTGGATGCACTGTCGGCCACCCAATTGACTAATGCCTGTACCTGCTCAGGCCTTACCATCCTTAGAACGGCATTGGGCCCCACCAAATATTCCTGTAAATTCTGGCGGCTACTGGGACCTGAGGTAGTTGGTACACTAGGACGTGTGGCTGTGGCAGAACGGCCACGTCCTCTCCCAGCACCAGAGGGTCCACTAACACCACCACGACCATGTCCACGTCCGCATCCCTTTTTAGATGTTTTCCTCATTTTCACCCGTTCACCACAATTTTAAAAATGGCAAATTTGGGAATATTTTTTCAACCCAGAACAAAAACTGTGCTTTTACGGTCACTACAAATAATTTGACCAGCTAAAACAGTACAGATTTGGTTGAATATAAATGTGAGGCCTATTTTTTACGCGCTGTGTGACAGATATACCTTTAATCACAGAATTAGACTTGTACCTGCACGGTAGCGTGTGTGTTAAGTTTTTCAGAATGACACTATCAGCACCTTGAATCTAAGATATCCTTTTTGGGATAGATTTAAAGTAGGCCTGATATAGCAGAAACTACTTATTTTGAGAATGGCAAATTTGGGAATAGTTTTTCAACCCAGAACAAAAACTGTGCTTTTACGGTCACTACAAATAATTTGACCAGCTAAAACAGTACAGATTTGGTTGAATAGAAATGTGAGGCCTATTTTTTTCGCGCTGTGTGACAGATATACCTTTAATCACAGAATTAGACTTGTATCTGCACGGTAGCGTGTGTGTTAAGTTTTTCAGAATGACACTATCAGCACCTTGAATCTAAGATATCCTTTTTGGGATAGATTTAAAGTAGGCCTGATATAGCAGAAACTACTTATTTTGAGAATGGCAAATTTGGGAATAGTTTATCAACCCAGAACAAAAACTGTGCTTTTACGGTCACTACAAATAATTTGACCAGCTAAAACAGTACAGATTTGGTTGAATAGAAATGTGAGGCCTATTTTTTTCGCGCTGTGTGACAGATATACCTTTAATCACAGAATTAGACTTGTATCTACACGGTAGCGTGTGTGTTAAGTTTTTCAGAATGACACTATCAGCACCTTGAATCTAAGATATTCTTTTTGGGATAGATTTAAAGTAGGCCTGATATAGCAGAAACAACTTATTTTGAGAATGGCAAATTTGGGAATAGTTTTTCAACCCAGAACAAAAACTGTACTTTTACAGTTACTACAAATAATTTGACCAGCTAAAACAGTACAGATTTGGTTGAATAGAAATGTGAGGCCTATTTTTTTCGCGCTGTGTGACAGATATACCTTTAATCACAGAATTAGACTTGTATCTGCACGGTAGCGTGTGTGTTAAGTTTTTCAGAATGACACTATCAGCACCTTGAATCTAAGATATCCTTTTTGGGATGGATTTAAAGTAGGCCTGATATAGCAGAAACTACTAATTTTGAGAATGGCAAATTTGGGAATAGTTTTTCAACCCAGAGCAAAAACTGTGCTTTTACGGTCACTACAAATAACTTGACCAGCTAAAACAGTACTGATTTGGAGGAATATAAATGTCAGGTCTATTTTTTAGGCGCTGGGTGACAGGCTCAATTTGCCCCTGATGTAGTATATGGCCAAAAAATAACCACACTATTGATGGTTAAATGCACTTGGGTGACACAGGCTCAGCCTGCACCTGATGTAGTATATGACCAAAAAATAACCACACTGTTGATGGTTAAATGCACTTGGGTGACACAGGCTCAGCCTGCACCTGATGTAGTATATGGCCAAAAAATAACCACACTGTTGATGGTTAAATGCACTTCGGTGACACAGGCTCAGCCTGCAGCTGATGTAGGATATAGCAAAAAATAACCACACTATTGATGGTTAAATGCACTTGGTGGTAGCTTGTGCTGGCGCACCACAAGCCACAAAATGGCCGCCGATCACCCCAGAAAAAAGTGATATAAAAACGCTCTGGGCAGCCTAAAAAAAGTGAGCAATTCAATATTAGCACTTCAATGATCCACAGCTGGAGATCGATCACTGAATTAAGTCTTTTGGAGGAGTTAATCTGCCTAATCTCGCCCTAACGTCGCAGCAGCAACCTCTCCCTATGCTTGAATCAGCAGAGTGACGTGCAGCGCAACGTGACCCAAGCTTATATAGAGGCTGGGTCACATGCTGCACTGGCCAATCACAGCCATGCCAATAGTAGGCAAGGCTGTGATGGCCTCTTGGGGCAAGTAGTATGACGCTTGTTGATTTGCTGCTTTGCAGCCTTTCAAAAAGCGCCAAGAAACCGCCGAACACCGAACCCGAACCCGGACTTTTACGAAAATGTTCGGGTTCGGGTCCGTGTCACGGACACCCCAAAATTCGGTACGAACCCGAACTATACAGTTCGGGTTCGCTCATCCCTATTCAGGAGTGCAGTCCAACTTTTTTCTTTTTTATATATATATATATATATATATATATATATATATATATATATTAGACTTCTACTGTAGAGGAATACTTACTACTAGTAAGTATTTTCAGTAGAAGTCTAATTTTTTTTTTGTATGAGCTTCTGCATCATAGCCCAGAACTTTAACCACTACACTATATTGCTGCATATCAAGTCACAAAAAAAAAAAAAATAATTTGACTTCTACTGTATAGGTCTCAGAAGTACAGCACAGTAGAAGTCATTTTTTTATTTTTTTATTTTTTTATGCAACTGGCTATGCAGCTATTATATATCCTGCCTGAAACTTTTCTGAAATACATGCTAAATTAGATTTAAAAACACTGGGGTGTCCCCAAGCACGGAGAATTATTGCAGAATTATTAGGCAAATGAGTATTTTGACCACATCATCCTCTTTATGCATGTTGTCTTACTCCAAGCTGTATAGGCTTGAAAGCCTACTACCAATTAAGCATATTAGGTGATGTGCATCTCTGTAATGAGAAGGGGTGTGGTCTAATGACATCAACACCCTATATTAGGTGTGCATAATTATTAGGCAACTTCCTTTCCTTTGGCAAAATGGGTCAAAAGAAGGACTTGACAGGCTCAGAAAAGTCAAAAATAGTGAGATATCTTGCAGAGGGATGCAGCACTCTTAAAATTGCAAAGCTTCTGAAGCGTGATCATCGAACAATCAAGCGTTTCATTCAAAATAGTCAACAGGGTCGCAAGAAGCGTGTGGAAAAACCAAGGCGCAAAATAACTGGCCATGAACTGAGAAAAGTCAAGCGTGCAGCTGCCAAGATGCCACTTGCCACCAGTTTGGCCATATTTCAGAGCTGCAACATCACTGGAGTGCCCAAAAGCACAAGGTGTGCAATACTCAGAGACATGGCCAAGGTAAGAAAGGCTGAAAGACGACCACCACTGAACAAGACACACAAGCTGAAACGTCAAGACTGGGCCAAGAAATATCTCAAGACTGATTTTTCTTATGTTTTATGGACTGATGAAATGAGAGTGAGTCTTGATGGGCCAGATGGATGGGCCCATGGCTGGATTGGTAAAGGGCAGAGAGCTCCAGTCCGACTCAGACGCCAGCAAGGTGGAGGTGGAGTACTGGTTTGGGCTGGTATCATCAAAGATGAGCTTGTGGGGCCTTTTCGGGTTGAGGATGGAGTCAAGCTCAACTCCCAGTCCTACTGCCAGTTTCTGGAAGACACCTTCTTCAAGCAGTGGTACAGGAAGAAGTCTGCATCCTTCAAGAAAAACATGATTTTCATGCAGGACAATGCTCCATCACACGCGTCCAAGTACTCCACAGCGTGGCTGGCAAGAAAGGGTATAAAAGAAGAAAATCTAATGACATGGCCTCCTTGTTCACCTGATCTGAACCCCATTGAGGACCTGTGGTCCATCATCAAATGTGAGATTTACAAGGAGGGAAAACAGTACACCTCTCTGAACAGTGTCTGGGAGGCTGTGGTTGCTGCTGCACGCAATATTGATGGTGAACAGATCAAAACACTGACAGAATCCATGGATGGCAGGCTTTTGAGTGTCCTTGCAAAGAAAGGTGGCTATATTGGTCACTGATTTGTTTTTGTTTTGTTTTTGAATGTCAGAAATGTATATTTGTGAATGTTGAGATGTTATATTGGTTTCACTGGTAAAAATAAATAATTAAAATGGGTATATATTTGTTTTTTGTTAAGTTGCCTAATAATTATGCACAGTAATAGTCACCTGCACACACAGATATCCCCCTAAAATAGCTAAAACTAAAAACAAACTAAAAACTACTTCCAAAAATATTCAGCTTTGATATTAATGAGTTTTTTGTGTTCATTGAGAACATGGTTGTTGTTCAATAATAAAATTAATCCTCAAAAATACAACTTGCCTAATAATTCTGCACTCCCTGTATATAGACATAGCTATATATGGAGTCAAAGCAGGGAATCCTAAGCCTTGGACTCACACTGAAGAATTCCCTTTACTGTACAGCGATCTTCTGCATAGAAATAGGAGCTAAATTAGATTTAAATACACTGATAAGCGATTCTTGATGTTATAGCGCAATGTTAGACTTTATGAAAGAGTCATATTATTCTTATATCACAGTCCTCAAATTTGTAAAATTGTAGAAATTCGGGAATTATTGGCTCTGGGTGGCGTCCCACCTATTATCGAGACGCCACCCAGAGCCAATAATTCCCGAATTTCTACAATTTTACAAATTTGAGGACTGTGATATAAGAATAATATGACTCTTTCATAAAGTCTAACATTGCGCTATAACATCAAGAATCGCTTATTATTTTACTAACTGAAGAATTGGTGACTATCTCAGAGAATTACTGACAAACAGCCTATATAGTGCTGATAACCAATTTTTCTGTGGTGGACTAATCAGAAATTCAGAAAGCACCTACAAGCGGTCTGACATACATATTTATACCTCAAGTGATTTTTTACCTTACCGTCATTTGTGATGTTTTATCCTTTTGTTATTTAATTTCTGTACAACTTACGTATCTTGTATGACATTTTAAATCTTTTAATATTTGAGAACTGTACTAATAGTAATAATAAAGTAATTTGCTTTGAGCAGTTCTCCAGATATTGAGTGCCATATCTTCATTTTTTACATTTTATTAACTTCTTGGTGTTTTTGGAGTTAACACTAGTTAACTAGTTAAGATAGTGAGCACCTTTTCTATCCTACGGATTGGTAGAGCCACCCCATTCTGTGAACATAATATTGTTTATAGCTGCTTATGTATAAGAACATTTTGAAGGTCATATATATGTGTCCTTCTTGACCTTTCCTCTTCACTCAGGATAATCTGAGATGAGCAGAGCAAGAAAACATGAGGAAAACATCATTTAGGCAGGCTATATTATGTTGTATGTCATGGGTATTGTGTATATACTTTGCTAACATTGTGGTATTAATTTAAAGGGGTTGTCTCACTTCATTAAATGGCATTTATCATGTAAAGAATGTTAATACAAGGGACTTACTGATGTATTGTGATTGCCCACATTGCCTCCTTTGCTGACTTGATTTGTTTTTCCATCACATAATACACTGCTCGTTTCCAGGAATTACGACCACCCTGTAATCCAGCAGTGGTGATCGTGCTTGCACCCTATAAGAAAAAGTGTCAGCCTCTCTGGTGGCCAGGACCATGGGAGCACACATGCTGCTAAATCTGGTTGGCCAGGGGACAGGAGACGTGGCGACTACATATCACGTCCACATAAGCCCTGTGGGGGCTGAACTAGAGGAAAAGGACATTTGAGCACAAGCAATGCGTAGAGAAATAGGTGGTTTTAATACACAGGTGACAGGAGAGAAGGAGCAGGAGCAGCAGAAGGATCTAAAGGGCGATGAGGAAGACGAGGCAGAGGACCCAGACACACCGTGGCAGTATGCAGTGGAGATGGAGGCAGGGAGTCTCTCCGAGTCACTTGTGCAAATGGCCCGCTGCATGCTCACTTGCTGGGTAGTGACAGCCAAATTGTCACCATTCGGCAGAGGGATCACTTCTGGCTCTCCACCTTGTTAGACCCTCGCTACCCGTCCAAAATGGGGGCCTTTTTAACACCCACTGAGAGGGAGGACAAACTGAACTACTATAGAGACATCCTATGTAGTCAGTTGGCCACTGCCTATCTGCGCCATCGTCCATCCTCTCGCAGGTCTGAACAGGGGGCCCTCTGCGATCTCAATCCACTGCCATGGCTACTGTGGAGGGTCGGGGGACAGGAGCAGTACCAGCTCCATCAGCAGCAGCTTGAGTCTAGAGTCGATGATGAGCAGTTTTCTTCAACCACTTACTGAAGTAACTACTCACCAGCAGCTGCAGCTAGACATAGAGCAGAATCTGAACCAGCAGGATGTGGCATACTTGGAGTGCACCCTGCCACCCCACATCGAAGATCCCCTGGACTACTGGGCAACCAAACTGGCCAAGTTTGCATTGGACAAGCTTTCCTTCCCAGCCCACAGTGTGGCATCAGAGCAGGTGTTTAGTGCGGCAGGGGCCATAGTGACCCCAAGGAGAACTCGCCTGTCCACCCAAAATGTGGAGAAACTGACCTTTGTGAAGATGGCGTGGATCAGCCAGAATTTTCAAACACCAGATGCATCAGATCATCCATGGTGCCATGCATATACTTTGTGAAAAGAGACCTGTTTCTTCTGGCTACCTGCTTAAGCTACTATTCTGATGCTGCCACCCGCATAATGCCACACCTGCTCCCAGGTGCTCCTACTGCCACCCACCATCTTCGGCTGGTACTGGTATTGCCTCCCACCTCCCAACTCTGTGGTTTCCTGATGCTCCTGCCACCTCACTACTCTGTGGTCTCCTCATGCTGCTGCCACATCACCACTCTGTGGTCTCCTCATGCTGCTACCACCTCAACACTATGTCACTGGGCAACTCTGTGGTCTCCTCATGCTGCTGCAACCTCAACACTATGTCACTGGGCCACACTGTGGTCTCCTCATGCTGCTGCCAAAGCACCACTCTGTGGTCTCCTCATGCTGCTCTCAGCTCACCACTATGTCACTGGGCCGCTATGTGGTCACGTCATGCTGCTGCCACCTCACCACTATGTCACTGGGCCACTCTGTGTTCTCCTCATGCTGCTGCCACATCACCACTATAACACTGGGCCACTATGTGGTCTCCTAATTCTGCTGCCACATCACCACTCTGTGTTCTCCACATGCTGCTGCTACCTCAACACTATGTCACTGGGCCACTTAGTGGTCTCCTAATGTTGCTGCCACATCACCACTCTGTGGTCTCCTCATTCTGCTGCCACATCACCACTCTGTGGTCTCCTCATTCTGCTGCCACATCACCACTCTGGGTTCTTCACATGCTGCTGCTACCTCAACACTATGTCACTGGGCCACTCTGTGGTCTACTCATGCTGCTGATGCCTAAACATTATGTCACTGGGCCACACTGTGGTCTCCTCATGCTGCTGCCACCTCACCGCTCTGTGGTCTTCTCATGCTGCTGCCACCTCCCCACTATGTCACTGGGACACTCTGTGGTCTCCTCATGCTGCTGCCACCTCCCCACTATGTCACTAGGCCACTATGTGCTCTCCTCATGCTGCTGCCACCTCACCGCTCTGTGGTCTTCTCATGCTGCAGTCACTTCCCCACTCTGTCACTGGGCCACTCTGTGGTCTCCTCATGCTGCTGCCACCTCAACACTTTGTGGTCCCCTCATTCTGCTGCCACATCGCCACTCTGTGGTGTCCTCATGCTGCTGCCACCTTCCCACTATGTCACTGGGCCACTCTGTGGTCTCCTCATGCTGCTGCCACCTACCCACTATGTCACTAGGCCACTATGTGCTCTCCTCATGCTGCTGCCACCTCACCGCTCTGTGGTCTTCTCATGCTGCAGCCACTTCCACACTCTGTCACTGGGCTACTCTGTGGTCTCCTCATGCTGCTGCCACCTCAACACTTTGTGGTCCCCTCATTCTGCTGCCACATCACCACTCTGTGGTGTCCTCATGCTGCTGCCACCTTCCCACTCTGTCAGTGGGCCACTCTGTGGTCTCCTCATGTTGCTGCTACCTCAACACTATGTCACTGGGCCACACTGCGGTCTCCTCATGCTGCTGCTACCTCAACACTATGTCACTGGGCCACACTGCAGTCTCCTCATGCTGCTGCCACCTCACCGCTCTGTGATCTTCTCATGCTACTGCCACCTCCCCACTATGTCACTGGGCCATTCTGTGGTCTCCTCATGCTGCTGCCACCTCAACACTTTGTGGTCTGATCATGCTGCTGCCAAATCACCACTCTGTGGTCTCCCTATGCTGCTGCCACCTCAACACTATGTCACTGGGCCACTCTGTGGTCTCCTCATGCTGCTGCCACCTTCCCACTATGTCACTGGGCCACTATGTGCTCTCCTCATGCTGCTGCCACCTCACCACTCTGTCACTGGGCTACTCTGTATAGGGAGAGGCATTAACAGTAGAAAGAGGGAGGTGCTCATGCTGCTCTACAGAGCACTAGTGAGACCTCATTTGGAGTATTGTGCGCAGTACTGGAGACCATATCTCCAGAAGGATATTGATACTTTGGAGAGAGTTCAGAGAAGAGATACTAAACTAGTACATGGATTGCAGGATAAAACTTACCAGGAAAGGTTAAAGGACCTTAACCACCACCGGACCGCCGTACGCAGCGACGCGTCCTGGAGGTGGTTGATTGATTCCGCCTGAACGCGCCGGCGCGTCCTCTCGCAAGACGCGAGATTTCCTGTAAATGCGCGCACACAGGCGCGCGCATTCACAGGATCGAAAGGTAAGCGAGTGGATCTCCAGCCTGCCAGCGGCGATCGTTCGCTGGCAGGCTGGAGATGTGATTTTTTTAACCCATAACAGGTATATTAGACGCTGTTTTGATAACAGCGTCTAATATACCTGCTACCTGGTCCTCTGGTGGTCCCTTTTGTTTGGATCGACCACCAGAGGACACAGGTAGCTCAGCAATATGTAGCACCAAGCACCACACTACACTACACCCCCCCTGTCACTTATTAACCCCTTATTAGCCCCTGATCACCCCATATAGACTCCCTGATCACCCCCCTGTCATTGATTACCCCCCTGTCATTGATCACCCCCCTGTAAAGCTCCATTCAGACGTCCGCATGATTTTTACGGATCCACTGATAGATGGATCGGATCCGCAAAACGCATACGGACGTCTAAATGGAGCCTTACAGGGGCGTGATCAATGACTGTGGTGATCACCCCATATAGACTCCCTGATCACCCCCCTGTCATTGATCACCCCCAAGTCATTGATCACCCCCCTGTAAAGCTCCATTTAGACGTCCGCATGATTTTTACGGATCCACTGATAGATGGATCGGATCCGCAAAACGCATACGGACGTCTGAATGGAGCCTTACAGGGGCGTGATCAATGACTGTGGTGATCACCCCATATAGACTCCCTGATCACCCCCCTGTCATTGATTACCCCCCTGTCATTGATCACCCCCCTGTAAAGCTCCATTTAGACGTCCGCATGATTTTTACGGATCCACTGATAGATGGATCGGATCCGCAAAACGCATACGGACGTCTGAATGGAGCCTTACAGGGGCGTGATCAATGACTGTTGTGATCACCCCATATAGACTCCCTGATCACCCCCCTGTCATTGATTACCCCCCTGTCATTGATCAACCCCCTGTAAAGCTCCATTTAGACGTCCGCATGATTTTTACGGATCCACTGATAGATGGATCGGATCCGCAAAACGCATACGGACGTCTGAATGGAGCCTTACAGGGGCGTGATCAATGACTGTGGTGATCACCCCATATAGACTCCCTGATCACCCCCCTGTCATTGATTACCCCCTGTCATTGATCACACCCCTGTAAAGCTCCATTCAGATGTCTGCATAATTTTTACGGATCCACTGATAGATGGATCGGATCCGCAAAACGCATACGGACGTCTGAATGGAGCCTTACAGGGGCGTGATCAATGACTGTGGTGATCACCCCATATAGACTCCCTGATCACCCCCCTGTCATTGATTACCCCCCTGTCATTGATCACCCCCTGTAAAGCTCCATTTAGACGTCCGCATGATTTTTACGGATCCACTGATAGATGGATCGGATCCGCAAAACGCATACGGACGTCTGAATGGAGCCTCATAGGGGGGTGATCAATGACAGGGGGGTGATCACCCCATATAGACTCTCTGATCCCTCCCCTGTCATTGATCACCCCCCTGTCATTGATCACCCCCCAGTAAGGCTCCATTCAGACATTTTTTTGGCCCAAGTTAGCGGAATTAATTTTTTTTTTTCTTACAAAGTCTCATATTCCACTAACTTGTGTCAAAAAATAAAATCTCACATGAACTCACCATACCCCTCATGGAATCCAAATGCGTAAAATTTTTTAGACATTTATATTCCAGACTTCTTCTCACGCTTTAGGGCCCCTAGAATGCCAGGGCAGTATAAATACCCCACATGTGACCCCATTTCGGAAAGAAGACACCCCAAGGTATTCCGTGAGGGGCTTATTGAGTCCATGAAAGATTGAAATTTTTGTCCCAAGTTAGCGGAAAGGGAGACTTTGTGAGAAAAAAATAAATAAAAATTTCTGCTAACTTGTGCCAAAAAAAAAAAAAATTCTATGAACTCGCCATGCCCCTCATTGAATACCTTGGGGTGTCTTCTTTCCAAAATAGGGTCACATGTGGGGTATTTATACTGCCCTGGCATTCTAGGGGCCCTAAAGCGTGAGACGAAGTCTGGGATCCAAATGTCTAAAAATGCCCTCATAAAAGGAATGTGGGCCCCTTTGCGCATCTAGGCTGCAAATAAGTGTCACACATCTGGTATCGCCGTACTCAGGAGAAGTTGGGCAATGTGTTTTGGGGTGTCATTTTACATATACCCATGCTGGGGGAGATAAATATCTTGGTCAAATGCCAACTTTGTATAAAAAAATGGGAAAAGTTGTCTTTTGCCGAGATATTTCTCTCACCCAGCATGAGTATATGTAAAAAGACACCCCAAAACACATTGCCCAACTTCTCCTGAATACGGAGATACCAGATGTGTGACACTTTTTTGCAGCCTAGGTGGGCAAAGGGGCCCACATTCCAAAGAGCACCTTTCGGATTTCACCGGCCATTTTTTACAGAATTTGATTTCAAACTCCTTACCACACATTTGGGCCCCTAGAATGCCAGGGCAGTATAACTACCCCACAAGTGACCCCATTTTGGAAAGAAGACACCCCAAGGTATTCCGTGAGGGGCATGGCGAGTTCCTAGAATTTTTTATTTTTTGTCACAAGTTAGTGGAAAATGATGATTTTCCACTAACTTGTGACAAAAAATAAAAACTTCCATGAACTCACTATGCCCATCAGCGAATACCTTGGGGTGTCTTCTTTCCAAAATGGGGTCACTTGTGGGGTAGTTATACTGCTCTGGCATTCTAGGGGCCCAAATGTGTGGTAAGGAGTTTGAAATCAAATTCTGTAAAAAATGACCTGTGAAATCCGAAAAATCATCATTTTCCGCTAACTTGTGACAAAAAATAAAAAGTTCTATGAACTCACTATGCCCATCAGCGAATACCTTAGGGTGTCTACTTTCCGAAATGGGGTCATTTGTGGGGTGTTTGTACTGTCTGGGCATTGTAGAACCTCAGGAAACATGACAGGTGCTCAGAAAGTCAGAGCTGCTTCAAAAAGCGGAAATTCACATTTTTGTACCATATATTGTAAACGCTATAACTTTTACCCAAACCATTTTTTTTTTACCCAAACATTTTTTTTTTATCAAAGACATGTAGAACAATAAATTTAGAGCAAAATTTATATATGGATGTCTTTTTTTTTGCAAAATTTTACAACTGAAAGTGAAAAATGTCATTTTTTTGCAAAAAAAATTGTTAAATTTCGATTAATAACAAAAAAAGTAAAAATGTCAGCAGCAATGAAATACCACCAAATGAAAGCTCTATTAGTGAGAAGAAAAGGAGGTGAAATTCATTTGGGTGGTAAGTTGCATGACCGAGCAATAAACGGTGAAAGTAGTGTAGGTCAGAAGTGTAAAAAGTGGCCTGGTCTTTCAGGGTGTTTAAGCTATGGGGGCTGAGGTGGTTAACATGTATAGCTTGGAAGAAAGATGAGACAGAGGGGATATCATAGAAACTTTTAAATACATAAAGGGAATCAACAAGGTAAAAGAGGAGAGAATATTTAAAAGAAGAAAAACTGCTACAAGAGGACATAGTTTTAAATTAAAGGGGCAAAGGTTTATAAGTAATATTAGGAAGTATTACTTTACTGAGAGAGTAGTGGATGCATGGAAAAGCCTTCCTGAAGAAGTGGTAGCTGCAAATACAGTGAAGGAGTTTAAGCATGCATGTGATAGTCATAAGTGTTGGCTGGTTCAGATGATGCAGAGAATAATCAGACATATATGGATGGCTGTAGTTTACTTGGATTCATTTGTATTGAAGAGACATACAGCAGAGAGCATGGTGCTCATGTTAGCACAGGAGATATAGAAGAACAACAACCATAGATAACAGGAAAATGCAATAACAGATAGTCAACACATAGAACATTATGATAGAGTATTTGTGTATAGTGACATCTAGTGGTCATACTCAATACTTCAAATACACAGGGAAATAAACCAAGCAATGTATAACATAGCATGAAACAATGTTCAGTCTCCAACAATAAGGCCATCCTTCATATAAGATAGGGCCAGGGGCTATTCATAGTATTCAGTATATTGGGCAGATGGGCCAAATGGTTCTTATCTGCCGACACATTCTATGTTTCTATGTCCCCTCATGCTGCTGCCACATCATTACTCTATGGTCTCCTCATGGTGATGCCACATCACCACTCTGTGTTCTCCTCATGCTGCTGCTACATCAGCACTATGTCACGGGGCCACACTGTGGTCTCCTCATGCTGCTGCCACCTCTTCACTCCGTCACTGGGCCACTCTGTGCTCTCTTCATGCTGCTGCCACCTCACCACTCTGTGGTCTCCTCATGCTGCTGCCACATCAACACTCTGTGGTCTCCTCATGCTGCTGCTACCTTAATGTTATGTTACTGGACCACTCTGTGGTCTCCTCATACTGTTGCCACCTCACCACTCTGTGGTCTCCTCATGCTGATGCCACATCACCACTCTGTGGTCTCCCCTTATGCTGCTACATCAGCACTATGTCATGGGGCAACTCTGTGCTCTCTCTTTATGCTGCTGCCACCTCAACACTCTGTGGTCTCCTCATGCTGTTGCCACATCACCACTCTGTGGTCTCCTCATGCTGCTGCCACATCAACACTCTGTGGTCTCCTCATGCTGCTGCTACCTTAATGTTATGTTACTGGACCACTCTGTGGTCTCCTCATACTGTTGCCACCTCACCACTCTGTGGTCTCCTCATGCTGATGCCACATCACCACTCTGTGGTCTCCTCATGCTGCTACATCAGCACTATGTCATGGGGCAACTCTGTGCTCTCTCTTTATGCTGCTGCCACCTCAACACTCTGTGGTCTCCTCATGCTGTTGCCACATCACCACTCTGTGGTCTCCTCATGCTGCTGCTACCTCAGCACTATGTCACTAGACCACTCTGTGGTCTCCTTATGCCGCTGCCACCTCACCACTATGTCACTGGTCCACTCTGTGGTCTCCTCATGCTGTTGCCACCTCCCCACTCTGTCACTTGGCCGATCTGTGGTCTTCTCATGCTGCTGCCACCTCAACACTCTGTCCCTGAGCTACTCTGTGGTCTCCTCATGCTGCTGCCACCTCCCACTCTGTCACTGGGCCACTCTGTGGTCTCCTCATGCTGATGCCACCTCAACACTCTGTCACTGGGCCACTCTGTGGTTTCCTTATGCTGCTGCCACATCACCACTCTGTGGTCTCCTCATGCTACCTGCCACCTCAACACTATGTCATTGGGCCACTTTGTGGTCTTCTTATGCTGCTGCCACCTCCCCACTATGTCACTGTGCCACTCTGTGGTCTCTTCATGCTGCTGCCACCTCCCCACTACGGTATGTCACTGGGCCAGGCTGTGGTCTCCTCATGCTGCTGTCACCTCAATACACTGTCATTGTGCCACTATGTGGACTTCTCATGCTGTTCTCACCCTCCCCACTCCATGACTTGGCCACTATTTTGCCTTTTTGGCCTGGTTGACATCATCATTTATTTGACCCTTCTTCTGATCTGTCAGAATTACTGATCAAATACTGACCGAGTGAAGGTGGATGCTCAACAGACAGGATCCTTTTTTGGGGGTTATTGTTCTGACGGATCAGAGGAAGGGCAAAATAATCAGTGATATCAAGATAAACTTACTGCTGACACCCTCTCCACTCTGTGTGTGGGGGGGTCTCAACTTGTATAAGCATTTAATAGAACAGGTATTGTAGACATCTATGTGCAATCAGCTGACGACTATGTAAAAGGGTGTGCTCTTTCACGCTATAGCAGGATCTTGGGCCACTGCACGGTTCTTTACACCTGGCGCATTGATCTGTAAGGCTGAGTTCACACTTGAGTTATTTGGTCAGTTTTGGCCCCATAACTTCCCAAATAAGTGAAGTGTGCAGTGATTCTAAGAGCGACGCCTGTCATCTGCGTGTTATACTGATTCACAGTATTGTTTGACTATGACCGCTATACAGGCTTTCTGCAGCCAGGAAAGAGCTGTTTTATTAAAGTGATTCGCCACAAATAAATGCGGATCGAATCAAATTATGCGAACTGACCGAATCAAATTTTTGAGAAATTTGCTCATCTCTAATGATTTGTAGAAGCAAATTCTCAGGTGTACTTCCAATCCAGCAAATGTAGCAGTCAAAAAAGTGAAGGCACATATAAACAAATCTGAGCACAACGCTGGTATAAAAAGCCATTTATTATAAAGCTGTCATAGCTGTATTATAAGCATGAAATTCATGAGCGGTATAATAGTAATAATCATAAAAAAAAGAAAGAAAGAAGGAAGAACAAAAGCAAGAAGAGAAGATACAAGATGAAGAAGAAGAATCGTGATAAATGAACAAAAAAAAATACACTTTACCCTATCACTTTCTTAAGAGCCTGCTTCACATCTTTATTTCTAAGGCTGTAGATAATGGGATTTAGCATTGGTATTACAGCAACATTTAACAATGATATAACTTTACCGTCACTTAGAAAAGTCTTTGATGGAGGTCTTAAATACAAAGAAAACAGAACTAAATATAATAAAGTTACAATAGTGAGATGGGAAGAACACGTAGAAAAGGCTTTGGATCTTCCCTTAGAAGAGCGAATGTCGATAATGTTTCTAACAATGAAAATATAAGAGGTAAGAGTCAGGAGAAAACAAGGTATCCCCAACAGTACGGCTGCTGTAAATATCACTATCTGGATTCTTATAATGCCAGAACACGAGAGTTGCAGCAGAGGCATCACATCACAATAGAAGTGATTGATTTCACAAGAGGAACAGAATTTTAGGGTAGATATCAAGATAGTAATGGGCACAGTGAAGAAGTAAATAATTATCCAAGAAAAAAGAGACAATGTAATACATATCTGATTGTTCATGATGAGCAAGTAGTGTAGGGGTCTACAAATAGCCACAAAGCGGTCATAAGCCATAACTGTCAAAAGGAGATACTCAGTGCTTTGAAAGCTAAGCACAAAATGACACTGTGCAAGGCATTCAATAAATAGTATCCTTCTCCCATTCATTATCATTGATAGCAGCTTTGGTAAAGTTACTGAAGTATAGCAGGTATCCAGGAAGGAGAGGTTACATAGAAAGAAATACATAGGAGTGTGCAAGTGTGAATCCCTATAAATCACAATCATTATCAGCATGTTTCCAGATTGACAGGTAAGATATAGTATTAGAATGGTAATAAACACAATGGCATGTAACTCATGGTCAATCGACAAGCCAAGCAATATGAAACTTCCCATGGTCTGGTTGCAGGTCTCCATTTAAGTAAAGGTGTTACCTATACAGTTGGGGGGGATAAGTAAGATACCCTCAGATAATAATTTGTTTTCATAGAGGTAAGGCTGGGTTCACATCACTTTTTTTGTGTTACGTTTAATGTATACAAAAAAATTATTTTTTATTGGACTATGCAAGATGGAAAAGCGTAGTGTACTACAGTATGCTTTTGTATCCCTTTTTCCCCAAACGTATATGTTAATTGTAAGTCAAAAAATGTGATGTGAACCCAGCCTTACTGAATTATGAAGAAATAAGATAAAAACAATTAATACTAGATTAGTCCAAAATTCAGAATTCTGTGAAAACTAGAACTTCAGATTCACTGAATTCCTTCAATCAACCATAGAATGTAGGTGATAAAGTTCTGTATGCCTGCAGCTGCCACTAGCATACAAACCATCCATACATTTGCTAATGAGAGCCACCTAAAAGCTTTCTTCTATTATTTTTTTTTTTACTAAAAGTTTGTACCAGGATGACATCTAGTGTTGATCGAGCACCCAGTGCTCAGGTGCTCGAGCCGAACACATCGGGATGCTCGGGTTCTCTACTGAGCCCCCGAGCATAATGGAAGTCAATGTGAGAACCCGAGCATTAAACCAGGCACCCCCTGCTCTGAAGAAGGGAGGGTGCCTGGTTCATAGGAAAAGGTCAGAAATTGATGGAAACACCACCAAAATGGTTCTGGAACAGCATGGGAAGGATGTCTGGATGCATCTTGGACTCCCAGGTCGCTACTGGGAACGATGTTGTCCGAGTAGTACCCCACTTTTACAGACTGACAATAATACGCACCAAACCGAAGATAAAATCGATTTTAGAGGAAAAATTGTTAGGAAACATTCTTTCCTGTATATTTACTTGTATATAAAGTGCAAGTGCTGCCAAAAATTACAAGGAAGAGGCACTCTGATACAACCTGTATATCACATAAAGGAGGGCCTCATTCACATTGTGGTACAATTGTTCATGTAGTGGGACTCCTATACTCATAAAGCCTATGCACTAAGTGAAAGGGCTGCCAAAAATTACAAGGAACCAGCACTCCAATACACCCTTTGTTACACATAAAGGAGGGCATCATACACAGCCTTAAAAAATTATGATTGATGGCCTGCTGGTGACCCTCAAAAACATTTGGAGCAAGGGCCTGCTGATCTGACCATCTAAAACATTATGGGCGAGGGCCTGCTGCCGCTTTGGTGACTTTAGGTAACCTGGGGTCGATCGCACGTCCTCGTGACGGCGACGATCCATTCGGATGTCTGCCCTAACAACTTTCGATGTCATGTTCAGCGCCAACCATGGTGACCATGGGTAAGGAGGAATCAGGGTTTGATTCCGGAGAGTGAGCCTGAGAAACAGCTATGGCTACCACATCCAAGCAAGGTAAAAGGCGAGCAAATTACCTATTAGGTATAATTAGTTGAATGCCTGCAGGTGAGGTGATTCTGTAAAAGATTTTAGGTGCGAGCCTGCAAGTGAGCTGACCCTGTAAAAGATTTTAGGTGCGGGGCTGCAGGTGAGCTGACACTGTAAAAGATTTTAGGTGCAGGCCTGCTGATGAGCTGACCCTGTAAAAGATTGTAGGTGAGGGCCTGCTGGTGAGATGACCCTGTATAAAATTATATGCAAGGGCCTGCTGGTGAGCTGACCCTCTAAAAGGTTGTAGGTGAGGGCCTGCAGGTGAGATGACCCTCTAAAACATTATATGCGAGGGCCTTCAGATGAGCTGACCCTGTAAAAGATTGTAGGTGTAGGCCTGCTGGTGAGCTGACCCTCTAAAAAAAATATTATATGCGAGGGTCTGCTGGTGAGCTGACCCTGTCAAACATTATATGCAAGGGCCTGCTGGTGAGCTGACCCTGTAAAAGATTTACAGTGCGGGCCTGCTGGTGAGCTGACCCTGTAAAAGATTTACGGTGCGGGCCTGCTGGTGAGCTGACCCTCTAAAAGGTTGTAGGTGAGGGCCTGCAGGTGAGCTGACCCTCTAAAACATTATATGAGAGGGCCTTCAGGTGAGCTGACCCAGTAAAAGATTGTAGGTGAAGGCCTGCTGGTGAGCTGACCCTCTGAAAAATTATATGCGAGGGCCTGCTGGTGAGCTGAACCTGTCAACCATTATATGCAAGGGCCTGCTGGTGAGCTGACCCTCTAAAAAATTATATGCGAGGGCCTGCTGGTGAGCTGACCCTGTCAAACATTATATGTGAGGGCCTGCTGGTAAGCTGGCCCTGTAAAAGATTTACGGTGAGGGCCTGCTGGTGAGCTGAACTTGTAAAAGATTTACCGTGCAGGCCTGCTGGTGAGCTGACCCTCTGAAAGGTTGTAGGTGAGGGCCTGTAGGTGAGCTGACCCTCTAAAACATTATATGCGAGGGCCTTCAGGTGAGCTGACCCTGTAAAAGATTGTAGGTGAAGGCCTGCTGGTGAGCTGACCCTGTCAAACATTATATGCAAGGGTCTTAAGGTGATCTGACCCTGTAAAAAATTATATGCGAGGGCCTGCTGGTGAGCTGACCCTCTAAAAGGTTGTAGGTGAGGGCGTGCAGGTGAGCTGACCCTCTAAAAGGTTGTAGGTGAGGGCGTGCAGGTGAGCTGACCCTCTAAAACATTATATGCGAGGGCCTTCAGGTGAGCTGACCCAGTAAAAGATTGTGGGTGAAGGCCTGCTGGTGAGCTGACCCTCTAAAAATTATATGCGAGGGCCTGCTGGTGAGCTGACCCTCTAAAAGGTTGTAGGTGAGGGCGCGCAGGTGAGCTAACCCTCTAAAACATTATATGCGAGGGCCTTCAGGTGAGCTGACCCTGTAAAAGATTGTAGGTGAAGGCCTGCTGGTGAGCTGACCCTCTAAAAGGTTGTAGGTGAAGGCCTGCAGGTGAGATGACCCTCTAAAACATTATATGCAAGGGCCTTTAGGTGAGCTGACCATGTAAAAGATTGTAGGTGAAGGCCTGCTGGTGAGCTGACCCTCTAAAAAAATTTTTTATATGCGAGGGCCTGCTGGTGAGCTGACCCTGTCAAACATTATATGCGAGGGCCTGCTGGTGAGCTGACCCTGTAAAAGATTTACGGTGCAGGCCTGCTGGTGAGCTGACCCTGTAAAAGGTTTTAGGTGAAGGCCTGCTGGTGAGATGACCCTATAAAAAATTATATGCGAGGGCCCGCTGGTGAGCTGACCCTGTAAAAGATTTACGGTGCGGGCCTGCTGGTGAGCTGACCCTCTAAAAGGTTGTAGGTGAGGGCCTGCAGGTGAGCTGACCATCTAAAACATTATATGCAAGGGCCTTCAGGTGAGCTGACCCTGTAAAATATTGTAGGTGAAGGCCTGCTGGTGAGCTGACCCTTTAAAAAACTATTATATGCGAGGGCCTGCTGGTGATCTGACCCTGTCAAACATTATATACAACGGCCTGCTGGTGAGCTGACCCTGTAAAAGATTTACGTTGCAAGCCTGCTGTTGAGCTGACCCTGTAAAAGATTTACGGTGTGGGCCTGCTGGTGAGCTGACCCTCTAAAATATTTTAGGTGAAGGCCTGCTGGTGAGCTGACCCTGTAAAAAAATGTATGCGAGGGCCCGCTGGTGAGCTGACCCTGTAAAACATTATATGCGAGGGCCTGCTGGTGAGCTGACCCTGTAAAATATTTTAGGTGCGGGCCTGCAGGTGAGCTGACCCTGTAAAAGATTTTAGGTGTGGGCCTGCTGGTGAGCTGACCCTCTGAAAAATTATATGAGAAGGCCTGCTGGTGAGCTGACCCTGTAAAACATTGTAGGTGAGGGCCTGCTGGTGAACTGAACCTCTAAAAAATTATATGCGGGGCCTGCTGGTGAGCTGACCCTGCAAAACATTGTAGGTGAGGGCCTGCTGGTAAGTTGACCCTGTAAAACATTATATGTGAGGGCCTGCTTGTGAGCTCACCCTCTAAAAAATTATATGCGAGGACTTGCTGGTGAGCTGACCCTATAAAACATTGTATGTGAGGGCCTGCTGGTGAGCTAACCCTGTAAAAAGTTATATGCGAGGGCCTGCTGGTGAGCTGACCCTGTAAAACATTATATTCGAAGGGCATATATGCAACGAATAAGCATGTTGATATGATGGAAGAGGAGGAGGAGGATGAGAAAAGGAAGATTCAACCATATACCCTTGTTTTTGGTGGAAGGGATGCATGGGAATACAATGTATTCAGTACATTATAAACAACACATTTAAAGTGCCTTTATGATCATCAGCTTTCCTCTGGTGGAGTCAAAAAGTCCTGGTCAATCCAGGCTTTGTTCATTTTTATAAGAGTCAATTTGTCAGCATTTTCAGTTGACAGGGAGATATGATTGTCTGTTATAATGCCACCAGTAGCACTAAATACCCGCTCAGACAAAACGCTGGCGGCAGGGCAGGCCAGCACCTTCAAGGTGTAGAGCACTAGTTCGTGCCACGTGTTCAGCTTGGACACCCTGTAGTTGTAAGGCACTGAGGGATCATTGAGGACGCTGACACGGTCTGTTTATGTACTCCTTCACCATCTTCCAAAATTTTTCTCTTCTTGTGACACTAGGCCATGCATCAGGGTTAGGGTGCTGGCGGGGTGTCATGAAACTGTCCCAGGCTTTGGAGAGTGTTGCCCTGCCTCTGTTGGAACTGCTGTGTGTCCCACTTGTCTCCCCTCCCTGTTGGCCAAGGAACTACGGACTCTGCTGCCAGCGTTGTCAGGTGAAAATTTTTGGAGCAATTTTTCAACAAGGATCTTCTGGTATTGCACCGTTTTGTTCGTCCTCTCCACCAGAGGAATGAGAGAAAAGAAGTTCCCTTTGAAGCGGGAGTCCAGAAGGGTGAACAACCAGTAATCCACGTTGTCTAAAATGCGTATAACGCGTGGGTCGCTGGAAAGGTAGCCTAACATCTAACATGAAGTCAGCCATGTGTGCCAGAGTACCAACAGGCAAGACTTCACTGTCTTCATCAGGAGTATGACTCTCAATCTCCTCATCCTCCTCTTCTGCCCACCCACGCTGAACAGATGGAATTAAACTTCCATGGGTACTACCCTCTGTAGCGGAGGCAACCCTATCCTGCTTCTCCTCCTCCTCCTCTTCATCATCCAATTCGCGCTAAGACAAAATTAGGGTGGTCTGGCTATCACCCTGTGTAATGTCTTCCCCCATTTCTACCACTTCCACATGCAAAACGTCATCCTTAATTGTGAGCAGCAAGCGTTTGAGTAGACACAGAAGTGGGATGGGTATGCTGATAATAGCGTTATCACCGCTCACCATCTGTGTTTATTCCTCAAAGTTTATTAAAACGTCACAGAGGTCAGACATCCATGCCAATTCCTTGCTTGTGAATAGCGGAAGCTGACTAGAAAGGCGACGACCATGTTGCAGCTGGTATTCCACTATTGCCCTCTGCTGCTCAACTACACTGCTACAAGCTACCAAGTAAAGACTAACTGGTGCTGCACGCGGATAATTCGGAGGTGGAAGTGGAGGCAGAGGAGGAGAAGTGGGGGTTGGAGCCACTAACGTAGGTGCTGGTGGAAACCATGATCGACGTAGGGCCCGCAATCCTTGGCATCGGTAGCACCTGTGCCATCCCAGGGAACGACTCACTCCCGGCCTCCACAACATTCACCCAGTGTGCCGTCAGGAAAATGTAGCATCCCTGGCCGAATGCACTTGTCCATATGTCCGTGGTTAAGTGGACCTTCCCAGTAACTGCGTTTGTCAGGGCACATGTGATGTTACGGGACACATGTTGGTGTAAGGCGGGCATGGCACACCTTGAAAAATAGTAGCGGCTGTTGACTGCGTAACACGGGACGGCCGCCGACATCAGGCTACAGAAGGCCTCATTGTCCACAAGCCTAAATGGTAACCTTTCCAGGGCCAGTAATTTGGAAAGCTGCGCATTTAGTGCTATGGCTTGTGGGTGGGTGGCTGGGTATTTGCACTTGCGTTCAAATGCCTGGGGTAAGGACATTTGGATGCTGCGCTGGGACACGGAAGTGGATGTGGTCGCTGATGGTGTTTGTGAAGGTCCAGGTGCAGGATGGGAGGCATCCGGGCCTGCGTCTTATACATCCTCTACAAACACAGTTATTGATACACAGAAATGCACTGAACAGCTCAATTATAAACTGTAGCAAAACTGCAGCTATTGCACATTGCTTCTAGCAAGATGTATGTCCCTAGAACAACTTAATATGGCTGGTTTGAGTAGTTGGTGTCTGCTAGTACACAAGACACAAATATCCTCTCCCATGGGAGTCTGAACTCAGTCAGCCAATCATAGTAAGCCTCCCCTCCAATATTCATGTAATTCTCCTTCTTCTTCCTCCATGCCCTGTTTCTATTCAATTTTCTACGTAAAATGGTGGGCGCAGTTTTGTGCGATTCATCCAAAGTGAATTGTCAAAATGTTGGGTTTGTTTGGCAGCAAAGTTTTTGTGATATTCTAAAGGAATCCGATTAGTTTAGATCAATTTGCTCATCTCTAATCTGTGTCGTTTATCACAGGACACCTTCAGAAGTTTTACAGAGTCCATGCTTTGATAGGTCAGAGTTTTTTTTACTAAGGAACAAGGGAAAGTTATACAACATTAGCCAGGTGGTTTAAATATTAGCTGATTAGTTTAAATAGTACTATTACAAGGTTTTATTATATTATGAGCAATCCTTTTTCTGTCTCAAGCGTGCCTTTTACTGTGCCACTGAAATTTGTTGATTTACAGCTAGAAAATTCCACTGATGTATTATTTCTATTACTACTGTATTACTACTACTTGTGAGTGGAAGATGTTTTCCACGCAGATGCACATGTCCGCTGTGTAGACAATACAGTATGCAACCTCTACCCAGCCCATCCTACTAAAATTCCTGGCACATATTCACTACTATTAGGCCTCATGCACACGACCGTATGTGTTTTGCGGTCCGCAAATTGCGGATCCGCAAAAAAAACGTATGGCATCAGTTTTTTTTCGCGGATCAGTTTTTTTTGCGGATCCATTGTAATAATGCCTATAATTGTCCGCAAACTAGAAAAAAATAGGACATGCACTATTTTTTTTGTGGAGCAACGGAACGGACATACTGGTGTTTTTTGCCGACCCATTGAAATGAATGGGTCCGCATCCTATCCGCAAAAAAAACGGATCGGACACAGAAACAAAATACGGTCGTGTGCATGAGGCCTTAGAGAGTGGGAGGGAGATGGAAGAAAATATAGCTGCCTACTAAGATAAGTATACAATCAGTTTCTATTTATTTATTTTTTAAATAGTGAGGCCGAACAGAACATGAACAAAAATACAAGGAATATTATGATTTATTAGTTGTTAAGTTCATGGACAAGTGAGATTTCAGGGGGGAAAATGGGACAGATTTACAAATTTTATCTAAAATGTAGATCTCAATTAGCTCATTAATAATTTTTTTTCTAATTTCAGTGAAGTAGTCACCAGAGGTATAGTTAATTGTATTATACCTAATAATTTAATTAGTACATAATTTTGTACATAAAAACAAAATGATATTCTACGGCCTTGTCCGATCTTCCATCCAACAAAATGGATATCATAAGGATGCATTCTGTCTTTTCTCACTCCCATACTTGAATGGTTGAATCTGATTTACAAAAATGGATCAGAATAAGACATGCACTGGGTTTCTTGGATCAGGCTCATGAATCCAATAAAAAAGCAGATGTATGAATAACCCCATTGACTTGTATGGGTTCATGTGCTTTCTGTTTTGAAAGCAGGCAGCACATGGAAGTAAAAAATGACCACTTGAATAAGGCTTCATGCACACGACCGTTTTTTTTTAAGGTCCGCAAAAACGGGGTCCGTAGGTCCGTGATCCGTGTCCGTTTTTTTTTCTGTGGGTCTTCCTTGATTTTTGGAGGATCCACGGACATGAAGAAAAAGTCGTTTTGGTGTCCGCCTGGCCGTGCGGAGCCAAACGGATCCGTCCTGACTTACAATGCAAGTCAATGGGGACGGATCCGTTTGACGTTGACACAATATGGTGCAATTGCAAACGGATCCGTCCCCCATTAACTTTCAATGTAAAGTCAGGAGTCCCTTTTATACCATCGGATCGGAGTTTTCTCCAATCCGATGGTATATTTTAACTTGAAGCATCCCCATCACCATGGGAACGCCTCTATGTTAGAATATACCATCGGATTTGAGTTAGATCGTGAAAACTCATATCCGACAGTATATTCTAACACAGAGGCGTTTCCATAGTGATGGGGACCCTTCAAGTTAGAATATACTATGAACTGTGTACATGACTGCCCCCTGCTGCCTGGCAGCACCCAATCTCTTACAGGGGGCTGTGATCCGCACAATTAACCCCTCAGGTGCCGCACCTGAGGGGTTAATTGTGCGTATCATAGCCCCCTGTAAGAGATCAGGTGCTGCCAGGCAGGAGGGGCACCCCCCTCCCTCCCCAGTTTTAAATTCATTGGTGGCCAGTGTGCCCCCCCTCCCTCCCTCCCCTGTATTACATTCATTGGTGGCCAGTGCAGCCCCCCCTCCCTCCCCTGTATTACTGTACATTCATTGGTGGCCAGTGGGCCCCCCCCCTCCCATGTATTACTGTACATTCATTGGTGGCCTCTGTGTTAGAATATACTGTCGGATCTGCGATCCGTCTGTGTGAAAGTAGCCTACGGCTATGCCAATCTTGTGTGCATCCGTGTTTTTTCACGGACCCATTGACTTAAATGGATCCGTGAACCGTTGTCCGTCAAAAAAATAGGACAGGTCATATTTTTTTGACAGACAGGAAACACGGATCACAGCCGCGGATGAACAACGGTGCATTTTCCGAGTTTTCAAAGGACCCATTGAAAGTCAATGGGTCCGCAGAAAATCACGGAAAACGGAACAACGGCCACGGATGCACACAAGGGTCGTGTGCATGAGGCCTAAGCCCTAACATGTAAACTGACTTCAATCTAAATACATTTCTAAAAATCTGAAGATGAATGAATAATATTCTCGCCATCTTTATGTTAAATGTTGCATCTAACCAGAAACGCACATAATTAATAATAATAAAAAAAAAATTAAAAGTATTTCTCATTATTTAAAAAACTGTGAAAAAAATACTGCACCTGGAAGGATACTGAGGACCTTTAAAACCTGCTTGGTGATGTCTTGTTTGTTATAATATGTAGCAGTTTCTGAATTATCTTCATTAAGAAATGCTGGAATTCAAAGGGCATATTCACAGATAATAGTCATTAGTATAACCCACCAAAATCTTATATTAAGTGTGTAGAATTGCAGTACATCCCTAACACCTCTTTGCTCTTTGTATATGCCACAATAGTATAAGAAGCAGAAGAACAATAAATTAATTCAATCTTGATGTACTCACAAATGGAAAACAATTCATATCCATATGATCCAAGTATTTCCATAAAGTGATTGTGGGTGTTTATATATGTAAGCATCCCTAAGGAATTCACAACAAACACATCATTTTAATGTATTATCAACTGGGAATTAAGCCCTTAACTGAACGTGTGAATGATATATAAAAAATAAATAAAAGAAACATAATCACCTGCTCAAACCTTAAGACAATTTATCTTAAGATAATTTAAACAAATTAGCTGCAATTATTTGTCATCAAGTAGATTGGGAATTCATTTGTTGTCTCTCATCTATTAGTTCGAATACAGTGTTTTAGATCATCTAAATTGTCAATGTACACTGCTCAAAAAAATAAAGGGAACACTTAAACAACACAATGTAACTCCAAGTCAATCACACTTCTGTGAAATCAAACTGTCCACTTAGGAAGCAACACTGAGTGACAATCAATTTCACATGCTGTTGTGCAAATGGGATAGACAACAGGTGGAAATTATAGGCAATTAGCAAGACACCCCCAATAAAGGAGTAGTTCTGCAGGTGGTGACCACAGACCATTTCTCAGTTCCTATGCTTCCTGGCTGATGTTTTGGTCACTTTTGAATGCTGGCGGTGCTTTCACTCAAGTGGTAGCATGAGACGGAGTCTACAACCCACACAAGTGGCTCAGGTAGTGCAGCTTATCCAGGATGGCACATCAATGCGAGTTGTGGCAAGAAGGTTTGCTGTGTCTGTCAGCGTAGTGTCTAGAGCATGGAGGCGCTACCAGGAGACAGGCCAGTACATCAGGAGACGTGGAGGAGGCCGTAGGAGGGCAACAACCCAGCAGCAGGACCGCTACCTCCGCCTTTGTGCAAGGAGGAACAGGAGGAGCACTTCCAGAGCCCTGCAAAATGACCTCCAGCAGGCCACAAATGTGCATGTGTCTGCTCAAACGGTCAGAAACAGACTCCATGAGGGTGATATGTTGGGCCCGACGTCCACAGGTGGGGGTTGTGCTTACAGTCCAACACCGTTCAGGACGTTTGGCATTTGCCAGAGGACACCAAGATTGGCAAATTCACCACTGGCGCCCTGTGCTCTTCACAGATGAAAGCAGGTTCACACTGAGCACATGTGACAGACGTGACAGAGTCTGGAGACGCCGTGGAGAACGTTCTGCTGCCTGCAACATCCTCCAGCATGACCGGTTTGGCATTGGGTCAGTAATGGTGTGGGGTGGCATTTCTTTGGAGGGCTGCACAGCCCTCCATGTGCTCGCCAGAGGTAGCCTGACTGCCATTAGGTACCGAGATGAGATCCTCAGACCCCTTGTGAGACCATATGCTGGTGCGGTTGGCCCTGGGTTCCTCCTAATGCAAGACAATGCTAGACGTCATGTGGCTGCAGTGTGTCAGCAGTTACTGCAAGACGAGGGCATTGATGCTATGGACTGGCCCTCCCGTTCCCCAGACCTGAATCCAATTGAGCACATCTGGGACATCATGTCTCGCTCTATCCACCAACGCACCACAGACTGTCCAGGAGTTGGCAGATGCTTTAGTCCAGGTCTGGGAGGAGATCCCTCAGGAGACCGTCCGCCACCTCATCAGGAGCATGCACAGGCGTTGTAGGGAGGTCATACAGGCACGTGGAGGCCACACACACTACTGAGCCTCATTTTGACTTGTTTTAAGTACATTACATCAAAGTTGGATCAGCCTGTAGTGTGTTTTTCCACTTTAATTTTGAGTGTGACTCCAAATCCAGACCTCCATGGGTTGAAAAATTTGATTTCCATTTTTTTTATTTTTGTGTGATTTTGTTGTCAGCACATTCAACTATGTAAAGAACAAAGTATTTCAGAAGAATATTTAATTAACT
This sequence comes from Bufo bufo, assembly GCF_905171765.1. Classification (NCBI taxonomy): domain Eukaryota; kingdom Metazoa; phylum Chordata; class Amphibia; order Anura; family Bufonidae; genus Bufo; species Bufo bufo. The sequence goes on from NC_053394.1 coordinate 65,460,098, forward strand.
CAGATCTAGGATGTGTTATTTTTGTGTTCCCTTTATTTTTTTGAGCAGTGTATTTTGTTTTGATCCTAAAATCTTTTTGTGCTTAAAGGGAACCTGTCACCTGGATTTTGGGTATAGAGCTGAGGACATGGGTTGCTAGATGGCCGCTAGCACATCCGCAATACCCAGTCCCCATAGCTCTGTGTGCTTTTATTGTGTCAAAAAAACGATTTGATACATATGCAAATTAACCTGAGATGAGTCCTGTACGGGAGATGAGTCAGGGACAGGACTCATCTCAGTTAATTTGCATATGTATCAAATCTGTTTTTATACACAATATAAGCACACAGAGCTATGGGGACTGGGTATTGCGGATGTGCTAGCAGCGATCTAGCAACCCATGTCCTCAGCTCTATACACAGAATCCCGGTGACAGGTTCCCTTTAAGATATGCTATAAATTCTTAGCGATATTTATGTATAGGTATTTTGTACATAGTGAATGATAAACAGCAAAGAGAAAGGAGATTAATGAGAGGAAGGATGGAAGGAATAAGGAAATGGAGGGATGGAGGGGAAATGGATAAAGAAGCATATTAGTGGGAGGAAAGACGGAAAAAAGGACGAAATTGAGGGATGGAAAGGCAGGATAGAAAAAAATGAAGGGTGGTAGGAAATAAGGATAAAAGGAAGAATTCCCCTTTTACCTTGTTTTCAGAAAATGTGTCTACAGTAATATAAACAGCAGCATAACTAACTTTATTTGAATAGTAACAAGAATAGATAGTGTCATATACTTGATCTACTATAGTGTGTACAAGAGAATTTTCAGTTGTGCAGGCAACAGAAAGTCACTAGTGTTGAGCGAATCAAAGTTGATGAATTGGGGCAAAATTGTGGTCTGAAACTAAAGATCTTAGGGTGTTCACATTCTTTTATACATAATTCAATCCGTTAATCCGTAATTGTGCAATTGGGTTGCTGCCTGATACTACAAATTTTGTGGTGTTCATGCCATTTTAGACATAAGTACAGAACATCCATTCATCCTTGATTCTGGGTGAAATTGTGGCCTGATACTACAGATTTTAGGGTGTTTATTAGTGATAATCGAGCACCCCGATGCTCGGGTGCTCTGCCCGAGCACACTGGGATGCTCGGGTGCTCTACCGAGCACCCGAGCCCTATAGCAGTCAATGGGAGGACCCGAGCATTAAACCAGGCACCTGAAGAGGGGAGGGTGCCTGGTTCATAGGAAAAGGTCAGAAATTGATGGAAACACCACCGAAATGGGTCGGGGACAGCATGGGGAGGATGTCTGGATGCATCTTGGACTACAATGTCGCTGATGGTAACGATGTTGCCCGAGTTGTACGCCCGCTACAGACTGACCATAAAACTCACAAAACCGAAGATAAAAGCGATTTTAGATGAAAAATTGTTGGGAAACATTCTTTCCTGTATATTTACTTTTATATAAAGAGCAAGTTCAGACAAAATTTTTTGGGATTTTCGGAACTGGGGCCATGACTAAGAGGGACGGCCGGTGGTTTCGATTGTGTTGACCTGATTCTTGGATGATCAAACTGAACTCATTGGAAAAGGAACGGCCGGTGGCATCAATATTGAACCTGTAGAGGTGAAATTCTTGTACCGGCGCAAGCTGAACCACAACCGAAACCTTTGTTGCCACGAACGTTTTCATTAATCAACAACTTAAGTTGGAGATTCGAAGACGATCCCCGGCAGCGTTATTCCCATTTTCCGCCGAGCATCTTCTAGGAAACTAAAGTCTTTGGGTTCCAGGGGGAGTATGGTTGCAAAGCTAAAACTTAAACTAATTGATGGAAGGGCACCACCAGGAGTGGAGCCTGCGGCTTAATTTGACTACGCACGGCAAGCCTCCCCCTGCCCGGACACGGAAAGGATTGACAGATTGATACCTATTTTGCGATTCTGTGGGTGGTGGTGCATGGCCGTTTTGAGCGTATGAATCGAGTCGATTTGTGTGGTTCATTGCGATAACCAAAGACACTCCTCCGTGCTAATTAGTTACGTGACCCCCTGTGATTACGATTGTGTTGGCCAGACTATCATCTGATGATAATGAACTTGGAAGAGGAATGGACATTAAGCTGACCGTGTAAAACATTGTAGGTGAGGGCCTGCTGCCGCTTTGTTAACTCTAAATAACTTCTAAGCTGATCGCACGTCCCCGTGATGTTAACGATCTATTCGGATGTCTGCTCTATCAACTTTCAATGTTCTTTTTTGAGCCTACCATGGTGACCACGGGTAATGGGGAATCAGGGTTCGCTTCCGGAGAGGGAGCCTGAGGGGTGGCCATGGCTACCACTTCCAAGAAAGGCAGACGGGGGCGCGCAAATTATCCAGTACCGACTCAGGGAGGTAGTGACGATAAATAACAATACAAGACTCTTAAGAGAGCCTGTCATTGGAACGAGTACAAAAAAATTACAAGGAATGTCATAGGTATTTAGGATGAGGAAACGTTATACAGGAGAGGTAAAGTATGATTGATGGCCTGCTGGTGACCCACTAAAACATTAGGGGTGAGGGTCTTCAGCTGAGCTGACCATCTAAAACATTATGGGTGAGGGCCTGCTGGTGAGCTGACCATATAAAACATTATGGGTGAAGGCTTTCTGGTGAGCTGACCATCTAAAACATTATGGGTGAGGGCCTGCTGGGGAGCTGACCATCTAAATCATTATGGGCGAGGGCCTGCTGGTGAGCTGACCATCTAAAACATTATGGGTGAAGGCCTGCTGGTGAGCTGACCATCTAAAACATTATGGGTGAGGGCCTGCTGGTGAGCTGACCATCCAAAAAATTATATGCGAGGGCCTGCGGGTGAGCTGACCATCGAAAACATTATTTATGCGAGGGCCTGCGGGTGAGCTGACCATCCCAAAAATTATATGTGAGGGCCTGCGGGTGAGCTGACTATCGAAAACATTATTTATGCGAGGGCCTGCGGGTGAGCTGCCCATTCGAAAAATTATATGAAAAGGCATATACGCGATGGCATTATATGCAACAATTAAGCATGTAGATATGATGGACGAGAAGGAGGAGGATGAGAAAAGGAAGATTCAACCATACACCTTTTTTTGTAGCGGAAGGGGTGCATGGGAATACAGAGTATTCAGTACATTCTAAACAACACATTTAAAGTGCCTTTATGTTCAGCCGTGGCTATCCTCTGGTGGAGTGGAGAAGTCAGGGGCAATCCAGGCCTTGTTCATTTTTATAAGAGTCAACTTGTCAGCATTTTCAGTTCACATCCGGATACGCTTATCTGTTATAATGCCACCAGCAGCACTAAATACCCGCTCCGACAAAATGCTGGCGGCAGGGCAGGCCAGCACCTCCAAGGCGTAGAGCGCCAGTTCATGCCACGTGTCCAGCTTGGACACCCAGTAGTTGTAAGGCACTGAGGGATCACCTAGAACGCTGACACAGTCTGCTATGTACTCCTTCATCATCTTCCAAAACTTTTCCCTCCTTGTGACACCCGGACGTGCATCATGTTGAGGGTGCTGGCGGGGTGTCATAAAACTTTCCCAGGCCTTGGAGATTGTTGCCCTGCCTTTGCTGGAAGTGCTGTGTGTTCCCCTTGTCTCCCCACCTCGGTTGCCCAAGAAAGTACGGACTCTGCTGCCAGCGCCGTCAGACGGAAATTTTTGCAGCAATCTGTCAACAAGGAACTTCTGGTATAGCACCATTTTGCTCGTCCTCTCCACTGGAGGAATGAGAGATGAGAAGTTCTCTTTGTAGCGGGGGTCCAGAAGGGTGAACACCCAGTAGTCCCTGTTATCTAAAATGCATATAACACGGGGGTCACGGGAAAAGCAGCCTAAAATGAAGTTAGCCATGTGTGCCAGAGTACCAGTGGGCAAGACTTCGCTGTCGTCATCAGAAGGATAAATGTCCATCTCCTCATCCTCTTCCTCCTCTTCTGTCCACCCACTCCTTATATTCTCCCCTCACACTTCTCTAGTTGCCAGTTATAGAGCTTCCTGCCTGGACATCTATACTGACCCACTGGAGTTGTGAATCCTGGTTGTCGTTCCAGAGTGCTACCCTCCGGATCCCTGTTGGGCTTCTTGTTGTCTCCTGTTGTCGCCCACCTGGGATTATATGTTGAGTTTGTATTGTCTGTCCGTCCCTTGGTGTTTTCCTTTAGAGCTAGTGGTGCGGACTAGTGTTCCCACCGCCCTGTTCACTATCTAGGGCTCAGCTTAGGGAAAGCCAGGGCTTTAGGCACGTGATCGACGTACGGGTGAGGAACCCGTCTAGGGACGTCAGGGCAGCCAGGTGCCAGCCGCTAGGTGAGTCAGGGGTCACCACCTTCCCTCTCACTTGGGCAGGGCCTTCCTTGTTCCCTCCCTCTGCGTCACGTATGTGATAGTCACGTCGACCGTGATATTATAACTGGCCTTTACTTTTTGGAAAAAAAAAAAAAAAATAATAATTTTTGGGTTGTTTTTTTTTCTCTACTTAGAATCCAATATGGATCCTATTGCTGCCTTGGCAAAACAGCTTCAAGGCCTGTCTTTGGAGGTGGCAGGATTGAAGTCGTCTGTTCTCCAACAACAGCAGCAAATGCAGCTGACCGCACCCCCAGCGGTTGCTATGGGTAACCAGGTAGTTACAGAACCCAAGGTTGTTCTTCCTGACAGATTTTCTGGGGGAAGGGACAAATTTGCGACGTTCCGTGAGGCCTGCAAATTATACTTTAAGTTGCGCCCTTACTCCTCAGGTAATGAAGAACAGCGGGTAGGGATTGTCATTTCCCTGCTTCAGGGGGACCCACAATCCTGGGCGTTCTCGTTACCCCCTGGTTCCCAGGCTCTCCGGTCAGTGGAGGGATTTTTTGGGGCTTTGGGTCTCATATATGATGACCCTGACCGAGTCGCCCTGGCTGAGTCGAAGTTACGGAGACTCCTACAGGGAGATCGGTCAGCAGAGGAATATTGCTCAGAGTTCCGTAGGTGGGCTACGGATACTCAGTGGAATGACCCGGCTCTCAGGAGTCAGTTCTGCTCTGGGTTATCTGAAAGGGTTAAGGATGCACTGGCGCTGTATGAGACCCCCCTTTCCCTTGATGCTGTTATGTCCCTCTCTATCAGAATAGATAGGCGTCTTAGGGAGAGATCGAAAATTCCTGAGCAATTGGTTACCTCTCCCAAACAACAATTAGTCTGTACTGACTTAGATGAGCCTATGCAGCTAGGCGGAACTTCTCGTCAGGTCCGTCCTCCTGAGGTTCGCCGCAGGGGGGGGGCTTGTTTTTTCTGTGGGGGGAAGGGTCATTTCATTAATGTCTGTCCCTCTTTTCTCAAAAACAAAAGACCGTCGGAAAACTACTAACCCCAGGCTGTGCGGAGGATGTCAGCCGGGGGGTATACGTTTCCTCCATACGAACATCTCAATTTGTGTTACCAGCGGTTATTGTTTTTGGTGTTAAGACGGAGTCTATTTCTTTTTTTCTAGACAGTGGAGCAGGGGTAAATTTGATAGATGCCCATTTTGCCCGCACTATGGGTTTGTCTCTCTGCACGCTGCAGAGACCTATTCCCGTATTCGCTATAGATTCGGCTCCTCTGTCTCAGAGAAACCTCACCCACATTGTTCATAATTTACACCTTCGGGTAGGGGACCACCATAATGAGTGTCTTTCATGTTACGTTCTGGAGGGCCTTCCCTCTCCTGTGGTATTGGGTCTCCCCTGGTTGGTAGTGCACAATCCAGTGGTGGATTGGCAGGCCAGGGAGATATTGGAGTGGAGTGAGCATTGCAGAGAGAATTGCTTAAATAACAATTGCTTAATCGCCTCCATAGCTTCCCTACCTACATTTATTTCGGACTTTGAGGACGTTTTTTCTGAAAAGGGTTGTCAGAAGCTACCACCTCATCGTCCTTATGATTGCCCGGTTAACCTGATTCCCGGTGCAAAATTACCCAAGTCCAGGTTGTATAATCTTTCGGGTCCCGAGAGACAAGCCATGAAAGATTATATCTCAGAGAGTCTGGCTAAGGGACACATCAGACCCTCTTCTTCACCCGTGGCTGCAGGGTTTTTCTTTGTTAAAAAGAAAGATGGGGGCCTGCGTCCTTGCCTAGATTTCCGTGAGCTAAACCAGATAACCATCCGAGACCCATACCCTCTTCCTCTCATTCCTGACCTTTTTAATCAGATTGCGGGTGCTAGGTGGTTCTCCAAACTTGATCTTAGGGGGGCCTACAATCTGATTCGTATCAGGGAAGGGGATGAGTGGAAGACAGCTTTTAACACCCCTGAGGGGCATTATGAAAATCGAGTTATGCCTTTCGGTCTGACCAATGCCCCCGCTGTCTTCCAACATTTCGTTAATGATATTTTTAGTCATCTCATCGGCAGGTTTGTAGTCATATACCTAGATGATATCTTAATTTATTCGGCTGATCTGAAAACACATGAGGTGCATGTCAGGCAAGTACTGCAGGTCCTACGGACGAATAAATTATATGCGAAAATTGAAAAATGTGTCTTCGCCGTTCAGGAAATACAGTTCCTGGGATATCTATTATCTGCTTCAGGTTTCCGTATGGATCCTGGGAAGGTCCAGGCAATTTTAGATTGGGATCTTCGTGAGAACCTTAAAGCCCTACAACGGTTTTTGGGTTTCGCAAATTTCTATAGAAAGTTTATTAAAAATTATTCAGTGATCGTTAAACCCCTTACCGACATGACTAGGAAGGGGACTGATTTTTCCAAATGGTCTGACGCCGCTAAAAATGCATTTTCCTCTCTAAAAGAGAGGTTTACCTCGGCACCTGTTCTAATTCAACCTGATGTCTCCCAGCCTTTTATTGTTGAGGTAGATGCGTCAGAGGTGGGAGTGGGGGCTGTATTGTCTCAGGGTCCGTCTCCTGGCAAATGGCGCCCTTGCGCTTTCTTTTCCAAAAAATTATCTTCTGCAGAGAAGAACTATGATGTTGGAAATAGGGAACTGTTGGCGATTAAACTGGCGCTTGAAGAGTGGCGTCACTTCTTAGAGGGAGCAATCCACCCCGTCACGGTGATTACGGATCACAAAAACCTTCTGTACCTAGAATCGGCTAAGCGTCTCACCCCTAGACAAGCTAGGTGGTCGCTATTCTTTACCAGATTTAACTTTGTAATCACCTATCGTCCTGGGGCAAAAAATACCAAGGCAGACGCGCTATCTCGTAGTTTCCCTGGAGGGGGTAATGTTAGTGATCTGGTACCTATTTTACAAAGAGGAGTGGTTGTCTCTGCTGTACACTCTGTTCTAGAGGGAAAGGTGTTAGAGGCCCAGGGGGACGCCCCGGCCTCTTGCCCCTCAGAGAAATTGTTTGTACCGTTAAACCTGCGTCTTGAATTATTAAAAGAACATCATAATTCGGCACTTGCTGGGCACCCGGGTAGTAAAGCAACCTTGGAGCTATTATCTCGTCGTTTTTGGTGGCCAAGGTTGCGTCAGGACTTAATGGATTTCGTGTCTACTTGCTCTACTTGTGCACGCGCGAAAGTCTCTCATATTGCCACTTTTTATCCCCAATAGGCCATGGACACATCTGTCAATGGATTTCATCACTGACTTACCGTTGTCTGCGGGTAAAACAGTTATTTTGGTAGTAGTAGACAGGTTTAGCAAAATGGTACACTTTATTGCGCTACCCGCACTTCCTAATGCTAAAACTCTTGCTCAGGTGTTTATCAGTGAAATCGTGAAGCTTCACGGGGTCCCTTCCGATGTGGTTTCGGATCGGGGAACCCAGTTTATTTCTAAGTTTTGGAAAGCTTTTTGTTCCCGTTTGGGGGTACACTTGTCCTTTTCCTCAGCTTTCCATCCTCAGTCGAATGGACAGACTGAGCGTACCAACCAAAACCTAGAAACATATTTAAGGTGTTTTGTGTCTGAAAACCAAGAGTTGTGGTCATCATATTTACCATTAGCTGAGTTTGCCATAAATAATCATTATCAGGAGTCCACTGGCAAGTCACCATTCCTTGGTGCATACGGTTTTCATCCCCAATTTAGTACTTTCAAAGAGGGGGGGGTCTTCTGGGGTTCCCGAAGAGGAAAGGTTTTCTTCATCTCTTTCATCGGTATGGCAGAAGGTGCAAGTTAACTTGAAAAAGATGAGTGGTAAATATAAATGCATGGCCGATAAGAAACGGTCGCCAGGTCCGGACCTAGGAGTGAATGACTATGTGTGGTTGTCTACTAGGAATATTAAGTTGAAGGTTCCCTCTTGGAAACTGGGCCCTAGGTTCATTGGTCCTTATAAAATAGTAGCCGTTATTAACCCTGTGGCTTTTCGCCTGGAGCTACCTCAGACTTTTAAGATCCATAATGTCTTCCATAAATCGTTACTCAAGAAGTATGTTCCACCTCTAGAACCATCACCACTGCCACCTCCTCCTGTTATTGTGGATGGTAATCTGAAGTTTCAAATAGCCAGAATTGTTGATTCTCGTCGGGTCCGCCGCTCTCTTCAGTATCTGGTGCATTGGAGGGGTTACGGTCCTGAGGAAAGAATGTGGGTTCCAGCGTCAGAGGTAAATGCCAACAGGTTAATTCAGGCTTTCCATAGCTCTCATCCGGAGAGACCTGGTCCTGAGTGTCCGGAGGCCCCTCGTGAAAGGGGGGGTACTGTCACGAGGGTATCAAGAGCCACGTCTGACTCCGTTATACCCGGGGTCAGGAGGTCGCAGCGGGTGGCTGCGCGCTCTATATCTAAAGATCACGTTGTTTCTTAGTGATTGTTTTCTGTGTTTGCCTTGCTATCCTTTTTGTCTCAATCAGGGATCCGTAGCTTCTCCTCCTCAGCTGTTTCTTGTCTGCCACTCCCAACCTCCTTATATTCTCCCCTCACACTTCTCTAGTTGCCAGTTATAGAGCTTCCTGCCTGGACATCTATACTGACCCACTGGAGTTGTGAATCCTGGTTGTCGTTCCAGAGTGCTACCCTCCGGATCCCTGTTGGGCTTCTTGTTGTCTCCTGTTGTCGCCCACCTGGGATTATATGTTGAGTTTGTATTGTCTGTCCTTCCCTTGGTGTTTTCCTTTAGAGCTAGTGGTGCGGACTAGTGTTCCCACCGCCCTGTTCACTATCTAGGGCTCAGCTTAGGGAAAGCCAGGGCTTTAGGCACGTGATCGGCGTACGGGTGAGGAACCCGTCTAGGGACGTCAGGGCAGCCAGGTGCCAGCCGCTAGGTGAGTCAGGGGTCACCACCTTCCCTCTCACTTGGGCAGGGCCTTCCTTGTTCCCTCCCTCTGCGTCACGTATGTGATAGTCACGCCGACCGTGATACCGGTGAGCTGGCAATTTCAAGCGCTGCTGAGACATCAACAGATCGGCTGAAGCTGTTGATGACTTGCGGAAATGTGCACACATGCGGCGGACATTTGCCAGTAGCTTGCGCAAATTGGGGTAGGTTTTCAGAAACCGTTGAACCACTAAGTTAAAAACGTGGGCTAGGCATGGGATGTGTGTGAGCTTGCCGAGCTCCAAAGCCGCCACCAAGTTACGCCCATTATCACACACAACCATGCCTGGTTGCAGGTTGAGTGGCGAGAGCCACAGCTCAGTCTGGTCTCTTATCCCCTGCCACAGCTCTGCGGCGGTGTGCTGTTTATCCCCTAAGCATATCATCTTCAGCAAGGCCTGTTGATGCATCCCCACAGCAGTGCTACACTGCTTCCAGCTACCAGCTGATGGCTGACTGGTGCTGCATGCGGAGAATTCGGAGGTCGAAGTGAAGGAGGAGGCAGAGGAGGAGGAGGAGCCACTTACATAGGTGCTGGCGGTAACCCTGATGGAAGTAGGGCCCGCAATCCCGGGTGTCGGTAGCACCTGTGCAATCCCAGGTTACAAGTCACTCCCAGCCTCCACTACGTTCACCCAGTGTGCCGCCAGGGAAATGTAGCATCCCTGTCCACAAGCACTTGTCCATGTGTCAGTCGTTAGGTGGACCTTAGGAGTAACTGCGTTGGCCGGGGGACGGGTGATGTTAGCAGACACATGCTGGTGTAAGGCGGGGACGGCTGTCACAACCAGACAGCTGAGAAGCTCTGACAGGAGCCGTCCAGATCCTCCTCCTTGAGTTTCTTTGTTTTGATTTCTGTTCCTCACCTCGTTACTCTATCTCAGCTGTCATGCAGTCGGACTGATCACTTCCCTTTAAATTCCTCCCCATAAGGCAGTTGGGTGCGGCTGATACAACTTCCTGGAGTGTGTGTGCATGCTGTTCCCAGTTCCCAGCTCCCAGTTCCCAGTTCCCTGTCTACAGTCGTTTGCAAGATAAGTTCTGTTTATGTATTTATGATTTTCTGTTTTGTGGATCCAGGTGACCCTGACTCCCTCCGTGTCTGTGTAGGGAGCCGGTGGTCGTGTCCCCTCACTATTGTAGGGCCTTCAGGTCTAAAGATAGCCGAGGCACGTGGATATGTGCCCATCCACCTTTGGGGTGGTCGCATAGGCTGAGCAATAAGGGAGAGCGGCAGGTCGATTGCAGGGGTCTCCCTTTTGTTCCTTAGTTGTGGATCCAGTGTGTCATTGTTTGTATTGTTTTATCTTGTTTCCTGTACACCATCCGTGACATTATCAGCCGCCAAAACCGTCTCAAGCATGGATCCGGTTTCACTTTTGGCTGAACGTTTTCAGGGTCTTTCTTTGGAGGTAGCTGATCTCCGTAAGACTTTTTCTCAGTTTCAAGTGACCGGTTCAGCTTGCGTTCATGGAGTTTGTGATGAGCCTAAGATCTCGCTCCCGGATACGTTCTCCGGGGGTAGTGAGAATTTTGTGCGTTTTAGAGAGGCTTGCAAACTCCATTTTCGCCTTCTTCCCCATTCTTCTGGTAATGAAGAACGAAGGGTGGGTATCATTATATCGCTGCTCAGGGGTAACGCTCAGTCCTGGGCCTTTTCGCTGCCGGAGGGGGCACGGCCCCTCTGTTCAGTGGATGAATTCTTTTTAGCCCTGGGTCAGATATATGATGATCCGGATCGTATTGCTCTGGCTGAGTCTAGACTACGTCTGTTATGCCAGGGTAAACAATCCGCAGAGATATACTGTTCAGAATTTCGGAGATGGGCAGCAGATACGGGTTGGAATGATGCTGCACTCCGAAGTCAATTTTGCTATGGTCTTTCAGAGGGATTGAAAGATGCATTTGCTTTTCATGAAAGACCTACCTCCTTGAATTCTGCTATGTCTCAGGCTGTTCGTATTGACAGGCATCTTAGAGAGAGAGGAGAGATCACTCCTTCCTGTCATACTCAGTCCCGGGACAGTGCAGCGGTGTCATTCTGTGCACAGGGGTCTCAGTCGCTGTCAGCCCCTTCTGAGCAGGAGCCCATGCAGCTGGGGTTGATTGCCTCTGACAATAGAAGATTCAGCCCGCATGGGAGGGTTTGTTTTTGTTGTGGAGGTATAAATCATCTGGCAAATGTTTGTCCCTCTAGGAGATTCAGGCAGTTTTCTGGGAGTAATAAAGAGACAAAAAGGAAGAAATCTTTTAAGAATGTTCCGTCTGTTACTATTGGCAGGGTTGAGGCGGAAATTGAAGGTTTTCCTTTTGCTTGTAGTTCCCGTTTTGTCCTGCCTGCTAGGGTGGCGCTAGAGAGCAAGAGCATTTTTTGTGAGATTTTTGTGGATAGTGGAGCAGCTGTCAACCTCATTGATAATCAATTTGCAATAACTCATGGTTTCCTGGTATGCACTTTGGGAAGAGATATTCCTGTTTTTGCTATTGATTCAGCTCCACTTTTTCAGAAATCATTAAAGGGCATAGTTCACAATATCCGTTTAATTGTGAATGATGCTCATGTTGAGGATGTGTCATGTTTCGTCCTTAGCGGTTTGCCTACTCCTCTAGTGTTGGGGCTACCCTGGCTCACTAAACATAACCCCACCATTGATTGGCAAGCGAGGCAAATAAATGGTTGGAGTAACTTTTGCAGAGAGAATTGCCTCATAACATCTATTTCTGAGGTTTCTACTAAAACTGTACCACCTTTCCTCTCTGAATTTTTGGATGTTTTCTCTGAGAGTGGAGTTCAGGGTTTACCTCCGCACAGGGAGTATGATTGCCCTATTGATCTCATCCCAGGCGCCAAGCTGCCTAAATCTCGTTTATACAATCTTTCCCAACCTGAGAGGGTCGCTATGCGTGCTTATATCTCTGAGAGTCTGAGAAAAGGACACATACGACCCTCGAAGTCACCTGTTGCCGCTGGTTTTTTCTTTGTTAAGAAAAAAGATGGTTCTTTAAGACCTTGTCTGGATTTCAGGGAGCTGAACAGTATCACTATTCGTGATCCTTATCCGCTTCCTCTGATCCCGGATTTGTTTAACCAGGTTGTTGGGGCGAAAGTCTTTTCCAAATTAGACCTAAGAGGGGCATACAACCTGGTTAGGGTCAGAGAAGGAGACGAATGGAAGACGGCTTTCAATACCCCTGAGGGCCATTTTGAGAATTTAGTTATGCCTTTTGGTTTGATGAATGCCCCAGCCGTTTTTCAGCATTTCGTCAACAGCATTTTTTATCATTTAATAAGAAAATTTGTATTAGTGTATTTGGATGACATTTTGATTTTTTCTCCTGATTTCAAGACTCATAAGGAACACTTATGTCAGGTCTTACTCATCCTGCGGGAGAATAAATTATACGCGAAACTGGAAAAATGTGTGTTTGCGGTTCCAGAGATCCAATTTCTGGGGTTTCTTGTCTCCGCTTCTGGTTTTCGCATGGACCCCGAGAAGGTTCGCGCTGTGCTTGAGTGGGAGCTTCCTGAGAATCAGAAGGCGCTGATGCGTTTTTTGGGCTTTGCTAATTATTACAGGAAATTTATTTTGAATTATTCCTCTGTTGTTAAACCACTCACTGATATGACCAGAAAGGGGGTAGATTTTTCTTCCTGGTCGGTAGAGGCGCGTAAGGCTTTTTCTAATATCAAGGAAAGTTTTGCTTCCGCTCCCATCCTAGTACAACCTGATGTTTCGTTACCCTTCATAGTTGAGGTTGATGCTTCTGAGGTAGGGGTGGGTGCGGTCTTGTCTCAGGGTTCCTCTCCTGCCAAATGGCAACCGTGTGCCTTTTTCTCAAAGAAGCTCTCCTCCGCAGAGAGAAATTATGATGTGGGAGATAGGGAATTGTTGGCCATCAAGTTGGCTTTTGAGGAATGGCGCCATTGGCTAGAGGGAGCCAGACACCCTATTACCGTGTTTACTGACCATAAAAATCTGGCCTACTTGGAGTCAGCCAAGCGTCTGAACCCGAGACAGGCCAGATGGTCTTTGTTCTTTTCAAGGTTTAATTTTGTTGTTACGTTCCGCCCTGGGGTTAAGAATGTGAAGGCAGATGCCCTGTCACGTTGTTTCCCGGGAGGTGGGAATTTTGAAGACCCGGGTCCCATTTTAGCTGAAGGTGTGGTGGTCTCTGCTCTTTTTCCTGAATTGGAGGCAGAGGTGCAGGCAGCCCAGTCAGAAGCTCCTGATCTTTGTCCTCCTGGGAGGTTGTTTGTGCCTCTCGCTTTGAGACACAAGATTTTTAAAGAACACCACGATACGGTCCTTGCTGGGCACCCGGGGACAAGAGCCACACTGGATCTCATTGCTCGGAGATTCTGGTGGCCTGCGCTTCGTAAGTCGGTTGAGGGTTTTGTGGCAGCTTGCGAGACTTGCGCTCGTGCCAAGGTCCCTCATTCACGGCCATCAGGTCCTCTCCTTCCTTTGCCCATTCCTTCCCGTCCTTGGACACATCTGTCCATGGACTTCATAACGGACTTGCCTCGTTCCTCGGGGAAGTCTGTGATTCTGGTGGTGGTGGACCGTTTTAGCAAAATGGTGCATTTTATCCCTTTTCCTGGTTTGCCCAATGCTAAGACGCTGGCGCAGGCATTTGTTGACCACATTGTCAAATTGCATGGGATTCCTTCAGACATAGTCTCTGATAGGGGCACACAGTTTGTTTCCAGATTCTGGAAGGCTTTCTGTTCTCGCTTGGGGGTTCGCTTGTCATTCTCTTCTGCTTTCCATCCGCAGTCGAATGGCCAGACAGAGCGTGTCAATCAGAATCTGGAAACATATCTGCGCTGTTTTGTGGCAGAGAATAAGGAGGATTGGTGTTCTTTTTTGTCCCTTGCTGAGTTTGCTTTAAATAACCGTCGTCAGGAGTCCTCTGATAAGTCACCATTTTTTGGTGCATATGGGTTTCATCCGCAGTTTGGGACTTTCTCTGGAGAGGGCTCTTCTGGTTTGCCTGATGAGGACAGATTCTCCTCGTCTTTGTCATCTATTTGGCAAAAGATTCAGGATAATCTAAAGAACATGAGTGAGAGATATAAGCGTGTGGCGGATAAGAGACGTGTGCCTGGTCCGGACCTGAATGTTGATGATTTGGTGTGGCTGTCTACCAAGAATATCAAATTGAAGGTTCCCTCCTGGAAGTTGGGTCCTAGGTTTATTGGGCCTTACAAGATCCTCTCTGTCATCAATCCGGTTGCCTACCGTCTTGATCTTCCTCAGACTTGGAAGATCCATAATGTTTTTCATAAGTCCTTATTGAAACCTTATGTTCAACCTATTGTACCCTCGCCTTTGCCTCCTCCTCCGATTATTGTTGATGGAAATCTTGAATTTCAGGTCTCTAGGATTGTGGATTCTCGTCTTGTCCGCGGTTCCCTCCAGTACCTCGTTCATTGGGAGGGTTATGGTCCTGAGGAGAGGATGTGGGTCCCAGTGACGGACATTAAGGCCTCTCGTCTCATCAGGGCTTTCCATAGGTCCCATCCTGAGAAGGTGGGCCCTGAGTGTCCGGAGTCCACTCCTAGAGGGAGGGGTACTGTCACAACCAGACAGCTGAGAAGCTCTGACAGGAGCCGTCCAGATCCTCCTCCTTGAGTTTCTTTGTTTTGATTTCTGTTCCTCACCTCGTTACTCTATCTCAGCTGTCATGCAGTCGGACTGATCCCTTCCCTTTAAATTCCTCCCCATAAGGCAGTTGGGTGCGGCTGATACAACTTCCTGGAGTGTGTGTGCATGCTGTTCCCAGTTCCCAGCTCCCAGTTCCCAGTTCCCTGTCTACAGTCATTTGCAAGATAAGTTCTGTTTATGTATTTATGATTTTCTGTTTTGTGGATCCAGGTGACCCTGACTCCCTCCGTGTCTGTGTAGGGAGCCGGTGGTCGTGTCCCCTCACTATTGTAGGGCCTTCAGGTCTAAAGATAGCCGAGGCACGTGGATATGCGCCCATCCACCTTTGGGGTGGTCGCATAGGCTGAGCAATAAGGGAGAGCGGCAGGTCGATTGCAGGGGTCTCCCTTTTGTTCCTTAGTTGTGGATCCAGTGTGTCATTGTTTGTATTGTTTTATCTTGTTTCCTGTACACCATCCGTGACAACGGCACACCGGGAAAAATAGTGGCGGCTGGGAACTGAGTACCAAGGGACGGTTAGTGCCATGGCCTGTGGGTGGGTGGCTGGGTATTTGCACTTGCGTTCAAATGCCTGGGGTAAAGACATTTGGACACTGCGCTGGGACAGGGAAGTGGATGTGGTCGCTGATGGTGCTTGCGATGGTATAGGTGCAGCGCGGGAGGCATCCGGGCCTGCGCCTTCGACAGGCGATTGGTCGTCACCCAACATAGCGGAAGAGGAGGCAGTGGTGTGACCCGCGGACACAGATTGTGGATCCAGGCGTTCATCCCACTTATTGCGGTGCTTGGCTGCAATGTGGCGGATCATGCTGGTAGTGGTGAGGTTGCTACTGTTCACACCTCGGCTCATTTTGGTGTGGCACAGGTTGCAAACTACTATTCTTTTGTCGTCTGCACTTTCCGCAAAAAAGCGCCATACCACGGAACACCTACCTCTTGGCAAGGGAGATTTCCGCAAGGGGGTGCGCCGTGGAACACTTGCGGACCTGTTTGGCGTGGCCCGCCTTCTCCCTGTTGCCACCCCACTGCCTCTTCCAGCCTGTTGCGGTGCTGCAGATTGCTCCCCCTCGGGACTGCTGTCCTCACTCGCGTTTCCGCCTTCCCATGTTGGGTCAGTGACCTCATCGTCCACCAAGACCTCTTCAACTTCCCCACTCTGATCATCCTCCTCATTTGCTGACCCCAACACAACTTCAGTGATTGACAACGGTATATCATCCTCTTTATCAACCTCTGCAGACAGTAATTGTGGTTGACTTGATGGCAACTGTGTCTCGTCATCATCCACCTCTTTAAACACATCATCTTGTGAGTGTGAAGGCTCTAAAGTAGGGATGAGCGAACCCAAACTGTATAGTTCGTAAAAGTCCTGGTTCGGGTTCGGTGTTTGGCGCTTTCTTGGCGCTTTTTGAAAGGCTGCAAAGCAGCCAATCAACAAGCGTCATACTACTTGCCCCAAGAGGCCATCACAGCCATGCCTACTATTGGCATGGCTGTGATTGGCCAGTGCAGCATGTGAACCAGCCTCTATATAAGCTTGGGTCACGTAGCGCTGCACGTCACTCTGCTGTTACAAGTGTAGGGAGAGGTTGCAGCTGCGACGTTAGGGCAAGATTAGGCAGTGATTAACTCCTCCAAAACACTTAAGACAGTGATCGATCTACAGCTGTGGATCATTGAACTGCTGCTATTCAATTGCTCACTGTTTTTAGGCTGCCCAGAGCGTTTTTTGCAGTCACTTTTTTTCTGTGGTGATCGGTGGCCATTTTGTGGCTTGTGGTGCGCCAGCACAAGCTGCCACCAAGTCCATTTAACCATCAATAGTGTGGTTATTTTTTGCTATATCCTACATCAGGGGCAAGCTGCCACCAAGTCCATTTAACCATCAATAGTGTGGTTATTTAAATCTATCCCTAAAAGGGTATATTAGATTCAAGGTGCTGATAGGGTCATTCTCAATAACTTCACACACACGCTACTGTGCAGATCCAAGTCTAATTCTGTCCGTAAACGTATACCTGTCACCCAGCGCCTAAATAATAGGCCTCAAATTTATATTCAGCTAAATCTCTGGCTATTGCTGTAGCTGGTGAAGTTATATTGTGTCCGTCAAAGCACAGTTTTTGTTCTGGTTTGAAATACAATTCCCAACCTAGCAATTTCCTAAATTAGTGGTTTCTGCTGTATCAGGCCTACTTTAAATCTATCCCTAAAAGGGTATATTAGATTCAAGGTGCTGATAGGGTCATTCTGGCCTACTTTAAATCTATCCCTAAAAGGGTATATTAGATTCAAGGTGCTGATAGGGTCATTCTGGCCTTCTTTAAATCTATCCCTAAAAGGGTACATTAGATTCAAGGTGCTGATAGGGTCATTCTCAATAACTTCACACACACGCTACTGTGCATATCCAAGTCTAATTCTGTCCGTAAACGTATACCTGTCACCCATCGCCTAAATAATAGGCCTCAAATTTATATTCAGCTAAATCTGTCATTACTGCTGTGCCTGTAGTGTAATACGGTACCTAAATAGATAGCCAGATAGTGTTAGGTGTCTGTAAAAAAAAAGGCCTGAATTTGAATTCAATACATTGGGCCGAATAATATTTTTCTTATTGTGGTGAACGGTAACAATGAGGAAAACATCTAGTAAGGGACGCGGACGCGGACATGGTCATGGTGGTGTTAGTGGACCCTCTGGTGCTGGGAGAGGACGTGGCCGTTCTGCCACAGCCACACGTCCTTGTGAACCAACTACCTTGGGTCCCAGTAGCCAGCAGGATTTACAGTGATATTTGGTGGGGCCCAATGCCGTTCTAAGGATGGTAAGGCCTGAGCAGGTACAGGCATTAGTCAATTGGGTGGCCGACAGTGGATCCAGCACGTTCACATTATCTCCCACCCAGTCTTCTGCAGAAAGCACACAGATGGCGCATGAAAACCAAGCCCATGAGTCTGTCACAGCCTGTCAAACTGTCTGAGCCTCAAGTTATGCAGCAGTCTCTTATGCTGTTTGAAGACTCTGCTGGCAGGGTTTCCCAAGGGCATCCACCTAGCCCTTCCCCAGGGGTGGAAGAGATAGAATGCACTAACGCTCAACCACTTATGTTTCCTGATGATGAGGACATGGGAATACCACCTCAGCACGTCTCTGATGATGATGAAACACAGGTGCCCTCTGCTGCGTCTTTCTGCAGTGTGCAGACTGAACAGGAGGTCAGGGATCAAGACTGGGTGGAAGACGATGCAGGGGACGATGAGGTCCTAGACCCCACATGGAATGAAGGTCGTGCCACTGACTTTCACAGTTCAGAGGAAGAGGCAGTGGTGAGACCGAGCCAACAGCGTAGCAAAAGAGGGAGCAGTGGGCAAAAGCAGAACACCTGCCGCCAAGAGGCTCCGCCTGCTACTGACCGCCGCCATCTGGGACCGAGCACCCCAAAGGCAGCTTCAAGGAGTTCCCTGGCATGGCGCCTTCTTCAAACAATGTGCTGACGACAAGACCCGAGTGGTTTGCACGCTGTGCCATCAGAGCCTGAAGCGAGGCATTAACGTTCTGAACCTTAGCACAACCTGCATGACCAGACACCTGCATGCAAAGCATGAACTGCAGTGGAGTAAACACCTTAAAAACAAGGAAGTCACTCAGGCTCCCCCTGCTACCTCTTCTGCTGCTGCCGCCTCGGCCTCTTCTGCTGCTGCCGCCTCGGCCTCTTCCTCCGCGTCTGGAGGAACGTTGGCACCTGCCGCCCAGCAAACATGGGATGTACCACCAACACCACCACCTGCGTCACCAAGCATCTCAACCATGTCACACGGCAGCGTTCAGCTCTCCATCTCACAAACATTTGAGAGAAAGCGTAAATTCCCATCTAACCACCCTCGATCCCTGGCCCTGAATGCCAGCATTTCTAAACTACTGGCCTATGAAATGCTGTCATTTGGGCTGGTGGACACAGACAGCTTCAAACAGCTCATGTCGCTTGCTGTCCCACAGTATGTTGTTCCCAGCCGGCACTACTTCTCCAAGAGAGCCGTGCCTTCCCTGCACAACCAAGTATCCGATAAAATCAAGTGTACACTGAGCAACGCCATCTGTGGCAAGGTCCACCTAACCACAGATACGTGGACCAGTAAGCACGGCCAGGGACGCTATATCTCCCTAACTGCACACTGGGTAAATGTAGTGGCGGCTGGGCCCCAGGCGGAGAGCTGTTTGGCGCACGTCCTTCCGCCGCCAAGGATCGCAGGGCAACATTCTTTGCCTCCTGTCTCCTCCTCCTCCTACTCAGCTTCCTCCTCCTCTTCTTCCACCTGCTCATCCAGTCAGCCACACACCTTCACCACCAACTTCAGCACAGCCCGGGGTAAATGTCAGCAGGCCATTCTGAAACTCATATGTTTGTGGGACAGGCCCCACACCGCACAGGAGTTGTGGGGGGGTATAGAACAACAGACCGACAAGTGGTTGCTGCCGGTGAGCCTCAAGCCCCGGCCTGGTGGTGTGCGATAATGGGCGAAATCTCGTTGCAGCTCTGGGACTAGCCGGTTTGACGCACATCCCTTGCCTGGCGCATGTGCTGAATTTGGTGGTGCAGAAATTTATTCACAACTACCCGACATGTCAGAGCTGCTGCATAAAGTGCGGGCCGTCTGTTCACGCTTCCGGCGTTCACATCCTGCCGCTGCTCGCCTGTCTGCGCTACAGCGCAACTTCGGCCTTCCCGCTCACCGCCTCATATGCGACGTGCCCACCAGGTGGAACTCCACCTTGCACATGCTGGACAGATTGTGCGAGCAGCAGCAGGCCATAGTGGAGTTTCAGCTGCAGCACGCACGGGTCAGTCGCACTGCGGATCAGCCCCACTTCACCACCAATAACTGGGTCTTTATGCGAGACCTGTGTGCCCTGTTGCGCTGTTTCGAGTACTCCACCAACATGGCCAGTGGCGATGACGCCGTTATCAGCGTTACAATACCACTTCTATGTCTCCTTGAGAAAACACTTAGGGCGATGATGGAAGAGGTGGTGGCCCAGGAGGAGGAGGAGGAGGAGGAGGAGGAAGAGGGCTCACTTTTAGCACTTTTAGGCCAGTCTCTTCGAAGTGACTCAGAGGGAGGTTTTTTGCAACAGCAGAGGCCAGGTACAAATGTGGCCAGACAGGGCCCACTACTGGAGGACGAGGAGGACGAGGATGAGGAGGAGGTGGAGGAGGATGAGGATGAAGCATGTTCACAGCGGGCTGGCACCCAACGCAGCTCGGGCCCATCACTGGTGCATGGCTGGGGGGAAACGCAGGACGATGACGATACGCCTCCCACAGAGGACAGCTTGTCCTTACCTCTGGGCAGCCTGGCACACATGAGCGACTACATGCTGCAGTGCCTGGAAGATGCGCGAGTACAAGCGCACGTTGGTAGACGCGCTACTGAGAGCATTCCCAAATGTCACAGGGGAACAAGTGGAAGCCCAAGGCGAAGGCAGAGGAGGAGCAAGAGGTCGCCAACGCAGCTGTGTCACGGCCAGCTCCTCTGAGGGCAGGGTTAGCACGGCAGAGATGTGGAAAAGTTTTGTCACCACGCCACAGCTAACTGCACCACCACCTGATACGGAACGTGTTAGCAGGAGGCAACATTTCACTAACATGGTGGAACAGTACGTGTGCACACCCCTCCACGTACTGACTGATGGTTCGGCCCCATTCAACTTCTGGGTCTCCAAATTGTCCACGTGGCCAGAGCTAGCCTTTTATGCCTTGGAGGTGCTGGCCTGCCCGGCGGCCAGCGTTTTGTCTGAACGTGTATTCAGCACGGCAGGGGGCGTCATTACAGACAAACGCAGCCGCCTGTCTACAGCCAATGTGGACAAGCTGACGTTCATAAAAATGAACCAGGCATGGATCCCACAGGACCTGTCCACCCCTTGTGCAGATTAGACATTAACTACCTCCCCTTAACCATATATTATTGTACTCCAGGGCACTTCCTCATTCAATCCTATTTTTATTTTCATTTTACCATTATATTGCGGGGCAACCCAAAGTTGAATGAACCTCTCCTCTGTCTGGGTGCCGGGGCCTAAAAATATCTGACAGTGGCCTGTTTCAGTGGTGGGTGACATGAAGCCTGATTCTCTGCTATGACATGAAGACTGATTCTCTGCTGAGTCGCTGACATGAAGCCAGATTCTATGTTATGGGACCTCTCTCCTCTGTCTGGGTGCCGGGGCCTAAATTATATGAAAATGGACTGTTCCAATGTTGGGTGACGTGAAGCATGATTCTCTGCTATGACATGAAGACTGATTCTCTGCTGACATGAAGCCTGAATCTCTGTTATAGTACCTCTCTCCTCTGTCTGGGTGCCGGGGCCTAAATATCTGACAATGGACTATTCCAGTGGTGGGTGACGTGAAGCGTGATTCTCTGCTATGACATAAAGACTGATTCTCTGCTGACATGAAGCCAGATTCTCTACTATGGGACCTCTCTCCTCTGCCTGGGTGCCTGGGCCTAAATATCTGACAATGGACTGTTCCAGTGGTGGGTGACGTGAAGCCTGATTCTCTGCTATGACATGAAGACTGATTCTCTGCTGACATGAAGCCAGATTCTCTGCTATGGGACCTCTCTCCAATTGATATTGGTTAATTTTTATTTATTTTATTTTTATTTTTATTCATTTCCCTATCCACATTTGTTTGCAGGGGATTTAACTACATTTTGCTGCCTTTTGCAGCCCTCTAGCCGTTTCCTGGGCTGTTTTACAGGCTTTTTAGTGCCGAAAAGTTCGGGTCCCCATTGACTTCAATGAGGTTCGGGTTCGGGACGACGTTTGGGTCGGGTTCGGATCCCGAACCCGAACATTTCCGGGAAGTTCGGCCGAACTTCTCGAACCCGAACATCCAGGTGTTCGCTCAACTCTTCTCTAGAGGTTGAGAATCAGGGCACAAGATCTCATGTCCCTCTTCAAGAGTGCTTGGGGAGAGGGCCAAATTAAGTGATGGGGTAAAAATAGCTCCTGGGAACATCCGAGTACCGGATAGCTTGTATGGCCAGACTCTACATGGTGGGAGGAAGGATGATCAGGGTGAGGATTGTGTTGTTGACCAGACTGTTGGCTACTGAGACTGGACTTGGTGGAAGACAAGGTGGTGCTTAACCCAGTGGAAGCATTATCTGCTGCAATCCAACCGACCACCTGGTCGCACTGGTCTGACTTCAAGAGTGTTGTCTTGCGACGCCCTGCAAACTGGGACATGAATCTAGGTATCGTGGATGACTGTTTCCTCTGTGCTCTGGCAGCAGGCACAGTTGCAACGCGCCAGACAATAAAAAGATAGAGTCTCTGAAAAATATACTAGTCTCCTCTAGCGCTGCAAATCCAAAGACAATGTGGGAAAAGTCTATTACTTGACGAAAATGTATAGAAAAAGACTGCGCTGCAAGAGGAAAATCTTCTCTATGTATAAAGTTCGTTTTTTGAATCTTCAACTAGTAGGATCACATGCCACCTCACGGTCCAACATTAGTGTGCAAACCTGTAGATGATGAGAAAACGCACTATGGTGTAGCAGGTTCCAAGCATCTAACGCTCCATGTGAACAGGTTATACTCACAGGATTCCTGGTAAGTGAAGGCGTGTAGAAATCTCGATGGTATCAAGGTAGAACTCTGCTAAAAGAGAGGACTATAGCGTAGTATGTCACAACACTTGGTCTGCCTGCAAACAGATTATACTCACAGGGCTTCACTTGTCAGGTGCGTATGTAAAATCTATTATAGACAGCTCAGATCCTGGATTACAGCTCACATCGATGTCCAAAACCTCCCAGGGAAAAGGTCGCAAGAGAAGTATGTGCGCACCAAAGGTCAGATAAAAACTATTTAATATTGGCAAAAAGTACAACTATAAAACATATAAAAATCTGGAGTATTGCCCGACCCGGGTTTCGCGATGATGCTTCGTCTGGGGCTTGAAGCATCATCGCGAAACCCGGGTCGGGCAATACTCCAGATTTTTATATGTTTTATAGTTGTACTTTTTGCCAATATTAAATAGTTTTTATCTGACCTTTGGTGCGCACATACTTCTCTTGCGACCTTTTCCCTGGGAGGTTTTGGACATCGATGTGAGCTGTAATCCAGGATCTGAGCTGTCTATAATAGATTTTACATACGCACCTGACAAGTGAAGCCCTGTGAGTATAATCTGTTTGCAGGCAGACCAAGTGTTGTGACATACTACGCTATAGTCCTTTCTTTTAGCAGAGTTCTACCTTGATACCATCGAGATTTCTACACGCCTTCACTTACCAGGAATCCTGTGAGTATAACCTGTTCACATGGAGCGTTAGATGCTTGGAACCTGCTACACCATAGTGCGTTTTCTCATCATCTACAGGTTTGCACACTAATGTTGGACCGTGAGGTGGCATGTGATCCTACTAGTTGAAGATTCAAAAAACAAACTTTATACATAGAGAAGATTTTCCTCTTGCAGCGCAGTCTTTTTCTATACAGTTGCAACGCGCCCTGAGCCACAGCCTCTGCGTGAACCATCAGAATCATGTCCACTTCCCCGTCCCTTAATACTCGCCTTCTTCATATTGACACTAAAATAGGAAAGGGGAATTGACATATTGACACTGGATGTCTCTGATATTTGGATAAAATATAGGCCTCACACACTGTCTAGAAATAAGTGTATATTTGCTTTTCACTGGTCACAGCAAGCAGAGTTTGAACAATACAGAAACTGACTGTAACTGCTATTTGGATTAAATATAGGCCTCACACACTGTTTAGAAATAAGTGTAGATTTGTTTCTCACTGGTCACAGCAAGCAGAGTTTGAACAATACAGAAACTGACTGTAACTGCTATTTGGATTAAATATAGGCGTCTCACACGGCCTAGATATCAGTGTATATTTGCTTCTCACTGGTCACAGCAAGCAGAGTTTGAACAATACAGAAAATGACTGTAACTGCTATTTGTATTAAATATAGGCCTCACACACTGTCTAGAAATAAGTGTATATTTGCTTTTCACTGGTCACAGCAAGCAGAGTTTGAACAATACTGAAACTGACTGTAACTGCTATTTGGATTAAATATAGGCCTCACACACGGCCTAGATATCAGTGCTGATTTGCTTCTCACTGGTCACAGCAAGCAGAGTTTGTTTAATACAGAAACTGACTGTAACTGCAATTTGGATTAAATATAGGTGTCACACACGGCCTAGATATCAGTGCTGATTTGCTTCTCACTGGTCACAGCAATCAGAGTTTGTAGAATACAGAAATTGAATGTCACTAACGGTCGCCCTGACACAAAAAAATAATTCCCCCAAAATAAAAGGACAATAGTCATTAAACAATAGTCATTAGTCTAACAATAGTCATTAACCACTTCCCGTCACACTAACGCCGATAGGCGTCAGGACGGCGGTGCTCTCAGGTCTCAATGACGCCTATTGGCGTCATCTTGTGAGACCCGAGATTTCGCATGAACGCGCGCACATGCGTTCACATCGACGCGCAGCTCTGAAGTTAAACTACAGCCTGCCAGCGCTGATCATTCGCTGACAGGCTGTAGATGTTTAAAAAATCGCATCAGAAAGGTATATTAGACGCTGTTTTGTTAACAGCGTCTGATATACCTGCTACCTGCTCCTCTGGTGGTCCCTTTTGCTTGGATCGACCACCAGAGGACACAGGCAGCTCTGTAAGTAGCACCAAGCAGCACACTACACTACACCCCCCCCTGTCACTTATTAACACCTTATTAACCCCTGATCACCCCATATAGACTCCCTGATCACCCCCCTGTCACCCCCCTGTCATTGATCACCCCGCTGTAAGGCTCCATTCAGACGTCCGTATGTGTTTTACGGATCTGCGAATCCGCAAAACACGGACACCGGCAATGTGCTTTTCGCATTTTGCGGATCCGCACATTGCCAGAACTATATAGAAAATGCCTTTTCTTGTCCGCAATTGCGGACAAGAATAGGACATGTTCTATATTTTTGCGGAACGGAAGTGCGGACCCGAAAGTGCAGATCCGCAATTCCGGATTCCGAGTGGGACAAAGTCTGTCCCCATAGAAATGAATGGGTCCGCAATTCTGTTCCGCAAAATGGGGAACAGAATTGCGGACGTGTGAATAGGGCCTAAGGGTCCCTTATCACCGCCAGTTAGTTAGCTACTTGTTAGGTAGTTAGCGCCCAGCCCACCACACCGCAGTCACTGATTAGTCGCTGATTAGCGTCATCGCTGTCGCTAATCAGCACTAGTACTATATAGTATCTGTAAGTGATCAAGACTGATCGCAATCAGATCTATATCAGTACATTAGGGTGACCTTAGGCTCTACAAAAAACGCAGTGTTCGCCCGATCAGGCCTGATCTTGTGCGCACACTTGCGTTCAGTCAGCCCCACCGCAGTGACAGAATTTTATTTTTTCTGATCACTGCAAAAACACCGTAAAATCGCCGCGGCGCTATAAAGATCACTTTTGAGGGGCATGGCGAATTCATAGAAGTTTTTTTTTTGGCACAAGTTAGCGGAAATAGATTTTTTTTTGTTTTGTTTTGTTTTTTCTTACAAAGTCTCATATTCCACTAACTTGTGACAAAAAATTAAATCTTACATGAACTCACCATACCCCTCACGGAATACCTTGGGGAGTCTTCTTTCCAAAATGGGGTCACTTGTGGGGTATTTATACTGCCCTGGCATTTTAGGGGCCCTAAAGCGTGAGAAGTAGTTTGGAATCCAAATGCGTAAAAATGCCCTGTGAAATCCTAAAGGTGCTCATTGGAATTTGGGCCCCTTTGTGCACCTAGGCTGCAAAAAAGTGTTACACATGTGGTATCGCCGTACTCAGAAGAAGTAGGGCAATGTGTTTTGGGGTGTATTTTTACATATACCCATACTGTGTGTGAAACTTTATTATATTATTTTTTTACTCAGAAAGTGTCATTTTCCGCTAACTTGTGAAAAAAAATTAAATCATACATGAACTCACCATGCCCCTCCGCGAATACTTTCGGGTATCTTCTTTCTAAAATGGGGTCATTTGGGGGGCATTTATACTATCCTGGCATCCGATACTACATATTTTTGGGTGTTCATGTTCTTTTTTACATAAATAAATCTGTAAATCCTTAATTGTGTAATTACTGCCTGATAGGGATGAGCGAACCTGAACTGCAAATTTCAGGTTCGTACTTTCTGAATTCACTGATCTCCAGGTTTGGTGTGTGGGTGTTTTTGAATTACTTCATAATGCCTATTATTTTCCATTATAGCATGGTTAGATCGGAAAATAATGGCATTCTTAAGACGGAATGCAAAAGGAAACCTTTAGAGGCATTCCATTTTGCATTCCGTCATAATAGAAGTCTATGGGAGCATGATGGATACCCATAGACTTCTATTATGACGGAATGCAAAATGTAATGTCTCCCTTTTGCATTCCGTCTTAAGAATACCATTATTTTCCGATATAACCATGTTATAACGGAAAATAATAAAGTGAAGTTCAGGTCCCCATTTACTTCAAAGGGGTACAATTTCGGGTTTAAGTTCGGGTCCTGAACTCTGCGAACCCGAACTTCCACGAGTATGTTTTTCCCTACTGCCTGATGCTACAAATTTGGGAGTGTTCACATTCTTTTATACATAAGTACATCCATAAGTACATTCATTCATCCTTAATTGTGTAATTAGGGTGAAATTGAGGCCTGATACTACAGATTTTGGGGTGTTCACGTTCTTTTTTACATAAGTAAATCGGATAATAGTGATGGATGAACATCTGCCGGGACGGTGCGCGAACGCGATCAAATGTTCGCGAACCGCAAGTTCGCAGCGGGTCCCATTAATTTTAATTGCAGGCGAACTTGAAAAACCTTCAGCTCATATTTGCAGCCAAGAAATAATTACTAGAAGTGCACAAATAGTCCCACAACATGGACAGTGACATACCAGATGTATTATTGAAATTTGCGATCTCCATTTATTATTTTTTTCAATGCAAAATATCGGCAATATAATTTTCGCGTACGCGCATGCGCAAATGCAGTATACAGTACCCAAATGCACTATAAAGAAAGTATATTGGTATATAACACCCTGCTTTAATCAGTTTTTGGGGGGGTGACTGGTATATCACACCAGTAGAAATTATTTGTTCCAATAACGCTTGTTCCTCTATATACCTGCAGTATCGCAGCAGAACCGCACACAACTGCTGCACAATACAAATGGACTAATACGGTGTTGGACCCCCTTTTGCCTTCAGAACTGCCTTAATTCTACGTGGCATTGATTCAACAAGGTGCTGATAGCATTCTTTAGAAATGTTGGCTCATATTGATAGGATAGCATCTTTGCAGTTGATGGAGATTTGAGGGATGCACATCCAGGGCACGAAGCTCCCGTTCCACCACATCCCAAAGATGCTCTATTGGGTTGAGATCTGGTGACTGTGGGGGCCATTTTAGTACAGTGAACTCATTGTCATGTTCAAGAAACCAATTTGAAATGATTCGAGCTTTGTGACATGGTGCCTTATCCTGCTGAAAGTAGCCATCAGAGGATGGATACATGCTCTCATTCTGTTTACGCCAAATTCGGACTCTACCATTTGAATGTCTCAACAGAAATCGAGACCAGGCAACATATTTCCAGTCTTCAACAGTCCAATTTTGGTGAGCTCGTGCAAATTGTAGCCTCTTTTTTCTATTTGTAGTGGAGATGAGTGGTACCCGGTGGGGTCTTCTGCTGTTGTAGCCCATCCACCTCAATGTTGTGCGTGTTGTGGCTTCACAAATGCTTTGCTGCATACCTCGGTTGTAACGAGTGGTTATTTCAGTCAACGTTGCTCTTCTATCAGCTTGAATCAGTCGGCCCATTCTCCTCTGACCTCTAGCATCCACAAGGCATTTTCGCCCACAGGACTGCCGCATACTGGATGTTTTTCCCTTTTCACACCATTCTTTGTAAACCCTAGAAATGGTTGTGCGTGAAAATCCCAGTAACTGAGCAGATGGTGAAATACTCAGACCGGCCCGTCTGGCAACAACAACCATGCCACGCTCAAAATTGCTTAAATCACCTTTCTTTCCCATTCTGACATTCAGTTTGGAGTTCAGGAGATTGTCTTGACCAGGACCACACCCCTAAATGCATTGAAGCAACTGCCATGTGATTGGTTGACTAGATAATTGCATTAATGAGAAATAGAACAGGTGTTCCTAATAATTCTTTAGGTGAGTGTATGTGTTGCGGTGTCCATGCAAAATGCTTTATGTGGGTAAAACCACATGTGATTTGAAAACCAGGTTAAATAACTATAGACAATCCATCAGAAACAAAAGAACAGATTTGCCGGTGTCAAAACACTTTGTAGAAAAAAATCATAAGGAAAATGAGTTGAGATTTATGATTTTGGATCATGTAAAACCGTTGGAAAGAGGAGGGGACAACTGTATTAAAGAAAAATGAGCTCAGATGGATTTTCTGTCTAGACACCCTGAAACCCAAAGGTTTAAATGTTGAGTTTAGGGTAACAGGGGAGATGGTGGGCTAGTGCCCCCTTGCCGATTGCTTATGTTCTCGTGTGTCCAGAATGCTGTATTGGGTGGATCCAGTGGAAATTACGCGGATTAATTATTCCACAATGTGATTTTATATATTGTTGTATGATAGGAATGTATAATCAGGAATTTGACCTGCTGGGTTGTAGATTGTGTGTGTATAAAATGGTGGGTACAAAGAGGATGACAGATATATGCATTGCCCAAAAGATTGCCCTTAGGTAAAATGGTGCAAAAGACAAGCGAAGCAGTGCTGGTAGCGGTGACGACAGGTCCGCGGGCACGTGATGCGCGCTGGGCGTGTTGACGCTGCGTTGATACCAGACGTTGCGACGTTTGGTCTCCACCTACGGTGACGTACAGCAGATATGTACCGCCTAATAGGAGGGACAAGGGTAGACACATGCGCACTGGTGAGGAACAGACGCGCAGAACCAGCGTGCATCGACGCAAGCAAAGACGCCATCCTCTTGGTACACTCCACACTCTCCCAGCAAGGTATACATGTATGTTAAGTGGTTTTAATTTGCACTATGCACTTTATTATATGCACTTTATTATATGCACCATGATTATGAACAAATTGGTAATAGATATCACTGTTATAATGCCATAATAGATATGCAGGACGTTTGTCAGTTCCTGACCACAATGAGATGTGGCATAAATGAATGAATTGTAACAAGTCCACAAAAGGGGAGTGCACTTTTTTGTATTGGTTGATTAATTAATTGGTAACAACCTTACTATGTATTTATACTGGCACTATTGCACTTTATGTCTCACCTGACTTGAGAAAGGTTCTGTGAGAGAACCGAAACGTTGTCACTTGATATGTGTGAATAAAGAGCACATTTTATCTTTAAAGGAGTGCTGCGGACTTTCATTGTCTATATATATATATATATATATATATATACACTCACCTAAATAATTATTAGGAACACCATATTAATACGGTGTTGGACCCCTTTTGCCTTCAGAACTGCCTTAATTCTACGTGGCATTGATTCAACAAGGTGCTGATAGCATTCTTTAGAAATGTTGGCCCATATTGATAGGATAGCATCTTGCAGTTGATGGAGATTTGAGGGATGCACATCAAGGGCACGAAGCTCCCGTTCCACCACATCCCAAAGATGCTCTATTGGGTTGAGATCTGGTGACTGTGGGGCCATTTTAGTACAGTGAACTCATTGTCATGTTCAAGAAACCGATTTGAAATGATTCGAGCTTTGTGACATGGTGCATTATCCAGCTGGAGGTAGCCATCAGAGGATGGATACATGTTCTCATTCTGTTTACGCCAAATTCAGACTCTACCATTTGAATGTCTCAACAGAAATCGAGACTCATCAGACCAGGCAACATTTTTACAGTCTTCAACAGTCCAATTTTGGTGAGCTCGTGCAAATTGTAGCCTCTTTTTCCTATTTGTAGTGGAGATGAGTGGTACCCGGTGGGGTCTTCTGCTGTTGTAGCCCATCCGCCTCAAGGTTGTGCGTGTTGTGGCTTCACAAATGCTTTACTGCATACCTCGGTTGTAACGAGTGGTTATTTCAGTCAACGTTGCTCTTCTATCAGCTTGAATCAGTCGGCCCATTCTCCTCTGACCTCTAGCATCCACAAGGCATTTTTGCCCACAGGACTGCCGCATACTGGATGTTTTTCCTTTTCACACCACTCTTTGTAAACCCTAGAAATGGTTGTGCGTGAAAATCCCAGTTATCGAGCAGATTGTGAAATACTCAGACCGGCCCGTCTGGCACCAACAACCATGCCACGCTCAAAATTGCTTAAATCACCTTTCTTTCCCATTCTGACATTCAGTTTGGAGTTCAGGAGATTGTCTTGACCAGGACCACACCCCTAAATGCATTGAAGCAACTGCCATGTGATTGGTTGACTAGATAATTGCATTAATGAGAAATAGAACAGGTGTTCCTAATAATTCTTTAGGTGAGTGTATATATATATTATTTTTTTAGTAATTACACATTTATTTTGTGGCATCCATTTTTTACAATTGCTAAAAAAAATATGAAATATATAAATCTAATTTATCCTCTATTTTTAAAAAAGTTTGCAACAGGATTTGAACGCACAGCTTTTGCATTATAGCCCAGAACTTTAACCACTACACTATATAGATGGATAGCCAGTCACTTAAAAAAAAAAAGAGACTTCTACTGTAGAGGAATACTTACTACTAGCAAATATTCCAATACAGTAGAAGTCTCGTAATTTTTTTCTTTTTAAGTGTTTGGCTATATAGTGTAGTGGTTAAAGTTCTGGGCTGTGATGCCGAAGCTATGAGTTCAAATCCTATCAGAAATAGAGGCTAAACTTAATTTATAAATTTTTAGCCATAATATATTTACACATATTATTATATATTTAAAATATATAATATTTTAGAATATATGTAAATATATTATGGCTAAAACATCAGTAGTAGTTTCCCATGTATTATCCATTCATATATATCCGAAGTATGATTATATATATATATATATATATATATATATAGTTCGAAGAAAGCAGGACTGCACTCCAAGTAAAAGTGAAAAATCAGTGGAGCTTTATTCACCCATAACTTAGGCAACTTTGCGACGTTTCGGCTCACAAGAGCCTTCTTCCAGCATAGAAACAGTGAAAATGGCAACATATAAAGGCAAGTCTCAAGTGACTGGCCAATCATACTGTGATTACAATCATGATTAAATTAAATACATGTGGTACATATAAACAAAATACATGTGCATAGAGTGACATATGAATAAGAGATCGATATCACAAGAACACAGTCCCTGTGATCGATCATATAATGAATACAAATATATATTATAAAGTGCATAATTATAACGGATGGAGATCTTAGAAGTCGCACCTCTAGATGGAATGGCGCCGGCATACACTATCATGTTTCGTTGAGCGTCTCAGTTCCTTCATTGCGCATGTCCAAATCCGCGTCATCATCTCTGTCAAAGCACTTTCATTTGACGCATGCGCTCTATCTCAGTAGCATTGCAGACACCATTTTGATATGGGGCAACATTGCCCAACAATACCGTAAGTGCCATTCCTGCCTACCTTCATAAAGCACAACACTTTCCTGCATAGTACATCAAGCCGCAGTAGGTGCATCCTACACAAATCAGCATGTGGAAGAGGTGCCAACTCTGCCGAGATGGATCCTACCCACTAGATGGCCTGTGTCGGAGGGGAACACGTCAGTGTACCCAGCCGGCACTGCCAAACTACTTGCTGAAAATAACGCAGCCATAAGAAGAATTCTTAAAGGAAAGCATAGCTAAATAAAAAAGGTTTCATATATGGAAATACGCAGCGAGAAGGCTGTAGATGTAGCAGCACGGTACCATCATCATCCAAGAGGGCCAGTTCCAGGATCTCCATCCATAAGAAATTTCTTTAAAAATTGTTGTTCTAAAAGGCAAAGAAAATTTTAACCAATTAATAACAGATTAATTAATCCGTATCATAATAATTATCAATGTGTATTATCACCGTTTCAAGGCACTTATATACAACTGAAGAGAAAGAACAACAAAACACAGGGGAGATCAAGCTAAACCTCAAAGAAAGGCTCTCATCTGAAATCTACATTAAGTCCATTAGGATGTAGGCTGTCCAGAGTATATATCCATCTTAGTTCTCGTTGTTTCAAGATTGCCAGACGGTCTCCACCTCTCCTAGGCATAGCCACATGGTCGATTATCCAGCATCTTAGATCCCGTTCACCATGATGAAGGGATCCAAAATGTCTGGAAACCAGCAGATCGGTGCGGCCTTTTCTAATTGAGTTCCTATGGTTATTTAACCTGACCTTTAATTCTGTAGATGTTTCTCCCACATATATTAAATTACAGGGACATGATAGAACATAAATAACATAAGATGATGAACATGTCAAATGATGTCTAATAGAATATTCCCTTCCTGTAGATGGATGTATAAAGGATTTTGATTTCCTTATATAACGACAGTTAACGCAATTGAGACACGGGAAACAGCCCAGTCCCGCCTGTGTCAACGGTCGCTGAATGACATTTCTTTTAGGACCAACATCTGCTTTAACGAGATAATCTCTTATATTTTTGTTTTTTCGATAGGATAATAGTGGAGGGTTCACAAATTCAGGGACGTCTTTAATTCCTCTACTCAGAATATGCCAATTCTTTTTAAGAATCTGTCCTATTTCTACACTATAGTTAGAATATGTGGACATAAACGGTATTCTCTGAGTTTTTGGGGAAATAGATTGTGTACGTTCTGGACATATATCGAGGATTTTACTTTTTTGTTGATTCAACAATTTGCGAGGATAGCCACGTTCTCTGAATTTATCAGCCATCATATTCAATGTGGCTGGCAACTCAGTGTGATTGGACACAATTCGTTTTGCCCTCAAAAATTGAGATTGAGGGAGGTGTTTGATCAGACTGCGTGGGTGATTGCTCTCAAACCGCAGAATAGTGTTTCTATCTGTCGGTTTGACAAACAAACCTGTACTGATACGTCCTTCATCCAATTTCACATTAGTATCTAAAAATGACAAATTGGTTTTAGAGTAAGATATAGTATATTGGAGATCAATATCTATACTATTAAGATACTCATGAAACTCAAACAACTGTGTCTCAGTACCAGTCCATAGGAGGAAGACATCATCTATGTATCTCCACCACCTCAACACATGTTGAAAGTGGTGGGATACATAGATAAGGTCCTCCTCCTGCGTTATTTTCAGCAAGTAGTTTGGCAGTGCCGGCTGGGTACACTGACGTGTTCCCCTCCGACACAGGCCATCTAGTGGGTAGGATCCATCTCGGCAGAGTTGGCACCTACCTCTTCCACATGCTGATTTGTGTAGGATGCACCTACTGCGGCTTGATGTACTATGCAGGAAAGCGTTGTGCTTTATGAAGGTAGGCAGGAATGGCACTTACGGTATTGTTGGGCAATGTTGCCCCATATCAAAATGGTGTCTGCAATGCTACTGAGATAGAGCGCATGCGTCAAATGAAAGTGCTTTGACAGAGATGATGACGCGGATTTGGACATGCGCAATGAAGGAACTGAGACACTCAACGTATGCCGGCGCCATTCCATCTAGAGGTGCGACTTCTAAGATCTCCATCCGTTATAATTATGCACTTTATAATATATATTTGTATTCATTATATGATCGATCACAGGGACTGTGTTCTTGTGATATCGATCTCTTATTCATATGTCACTCTATGCACATGTATTTTGTTTATATGTACCACATGTATTTAATTTAATCATGATTGTAATCACAGTATGATTGGCCAGTCACTTGAGACTTGCCTTTATATGTTGCCATTTTCACTGTTTCTATGCTGGAAGAAGGCTCTTGTGAGCCGAAACGTCGCAAAGTTGCCTAAGTTATGGGTGAATAAAGCTCCACTGATTTTTCACTTTTACTTGGAGTGCAGTCCTGCTTTCTTCGAACCGTATTGTTGGGGCATTGCCGCTGCCTCTGTGGATTTTGCACCCGATTCCTGGTGGTGCTCCCGCTGGATTGTTCTTCAAAATATATATATATATATATATATATATATATATATATATATATTTATTTATTTTCTAGTAATTACACATTTATTTTGTGCCATACATTTTTTACAATTACTAAAAAAAAAATATATAAATCTAATTTAACCTCTATTTCTGAAAAAGTTTTTGACAGGATTTGAGCTCACAACTTCTGCATCATAGCCCAGAACTTTAACCGCTACAAAAAAAAAAAAGAGACTTCTACTGTATAGGTCTCAGTAGAAGTACAGCACAGTAGAAGTCTCTTTTTTTTAAATATTTTTTTATTTTATTTATTTATTTATTTAAGCGACTGGCTATGCAGCTATAATAGCTGAGTGGTTAAGTGCCTCTAATGCAAAAGGTACTGAGTTTAAATCCCGCCCGAAACTTTTCTGAAATACAGGCTAAATTAGATTTAAATACACTTGGGTGTCACCAAGCACTGACTCCATATATGGACATAGCTATATATATAGTCATAGCAGGGACTCCTAAGCCGCGGACTTACACTGAGGGATTTCCCTTACTGTACAGCGATCTTCTGCATAGAAATAGGGGCTAAATTAGATTTAAATACACTGACTCGAGCATCGCGCTCGAGCACACGTGGTGTTCGGCCGAACTCCGCGATGTGCTGAGCATAGAACTAGTGTTTGGCCAAGCATGCTGGCTCAACACTAATAATAAAGATTTTTTTTATGTCTCCATTTTCTGAAAGGCATATTTTTTCAATTTTTTTGGTGATCATCTTGTGTAGGGGCTTGTTTTTTGCAGGAAAAGTAGATGTTTTTATTGATAAATTTAATATTACACGTCATCCTGGCATCCTATGATTTAAAGTTGGGTCCCAAAACAAAATCGGTAACAGTGTCTCCCCATCTTTT
Source organism: Bufo bufo (assembly GCF_905171765.1). Taxonomy (NCBI): domain Eukaryota; kingdom Metazoa; phylum Chordata; class Amphibia; order Anura; family Bufonidae; genus Bufo; species Bufo bufo. Next base: position 65,495,137 of record NC_053394.1, read on the forward strand.
CACTGTATGTGACAGTGAAGCCTTTTGGACTTTCTCTGGCTATATCTGCATCTCTTATAATTATTGTTGTGACCATACGCTGTCACATATTTCACTAGCATCTGTATGTTTTAATTTAGCATTTGAGAAAAGGAAACAAAAAAGTGTGAACCAAGAGAGGAAACAGTGGCGTAAGTGGGTGTTAATAAAATAGTGACAAAAGGGAGTGTTAAAAAAAAGCTTCTAGTTTTATGTAATGACTTGAAAGGTGAGTTTATATTCAATAGGTTAATGTCTCAGAATGGTTAATGTTCTGATGGTTATCATAGCCATCTAAATTATCTTTCAAAGAATAGCAAATTCATCACTCCATTTCAAAATGTGTAAAGGTAAGTGATGTTGACAAAGGAACCTCTCGGGGTACATCCAGTCAGTCAGTTTTTGGCATATAGGAATTAATTCTCCTTTATTCTTTTCATGATTTGCTCCTGCTTTTGGCTTCCAAAAAGTGCAGAAACCGTATGGCTGTACTCTAACAGCAATTTGTAAGCTGCTTGCGATACTTGTGGCAATTGTTTGCTATGATTGTTAAAAAATTATGTGTTTAGCGGGTGTGGATACTATTGAATAAAAACGTATTGCCAATTATTGGCGACCAGCGTCTAATATTGTTTATAGCTGCTTATGTATAAGAACATTTTGAAGGTCATATATGTGTGTCCTTCTTGACCTTTCCTCTTCACTCAAGATAATCTGAGATGAGATGAGCAGAGCAAGAAAACATGAGGAAAACATAATTTAGGCAGGCTATATTATGTTGTATGTCATGGGTATTGTGTATATACTTTGTTAACATTGTGGTATTAACTTAATGGGGTTGTCTCACTTCAGCAAATGGCATTTATCGTGTAAGGAAAGTTAATACAAGGGACTTACTGATGTATTGTGATTGCCCATATTGCCTCCTTTGCTGACTTGATTTGTTTTTCCATCACATTATACACTGCTCGTTTCCAGGTATTACGACTACCCTGTAATCCAGCAGTGGTGATCGTGCTTGCACACTATAGGAAAAAGTGTCAGCCTCTCTGGTGGCCAGGACCATGGGAGCACACATACTGTATGCATGCATGTGCATTTATAATGCGATGGGAAAATTAATCCAGCTAACAGAGGAAGCAATATGGATAAATACAATACATTAGTAAGTGCCTTATATTAACTACATGGTACTTGTCATTTGCAGAAGTGAGACAAATCCTTTAATACTAAAGAGTAAAGAGATGCATTTTAACTTAGATTTTTTTTTCTAATAAACTAAATGTCACTCTTAGGCCTTACGATGTGGCTGTAGTATGTCTACCAGTGTTATACAGATTTAATGCACAGAGCCAATAGACTGCTATGGGGATTTTTCACACTACTCCTCTGTGTACCTTCAATTTTTCCATATAAATCAATAAGAAGCAAATTCAATTGGGGACATTTCCCATACGTCAGTCTTGATCCCCTGTTAGCTGGAGTGAAATGTGTCTAATTTATTAAGAAGCAAATGTCTTTTAATAATAAATTAGTCGCATCTCTGGTACTTCTTGAGCCAGAAACCAAGTGTTCTGGCTGGCGTACTGTAGACATCAGCTATAACTTATGCCAAACTATAACTACAGTTGGGCAAATTGTGGTAAATCAGGAAGCGCCGTCCCCTCCCGGTTAAACCCTGCATTCTTTTCTCACCATCTCAGAAAAGTGTTGATAAGTTGAAAATGTGGCACATTATGGTACAAATATGGCATGCACCATAATTTGCAACTTTTTTACGCCACAATAGTGGTATAAAAGCTTTAATAAATGTCCCCCTACTGTGCCTAACAATTTGTGCCCTGTTTTATTGCATGCTATATTACATAGGCTGTCCTCTCTAGAAAGTAAGGCAGAATATTCACCTAAACATGGTGTACAATATATACTGTATTTTATGCTGACATTGTTTTTGTTATAAATGCATATGACTATATGAGGACATACTTGATTTTATGTTTTTTAATGCATTGTTTGTTCTGTTATTACTAAAATTATCAGCATTAGTATTTGCATATTTTGTGATGTGTGTCCCTTAGGGAGATTTTTAAATAAATTACATAAATATTTATTGTAACAGAAAGGGTATACACTCACCTAAAGAATTATTAGGAACACCTGTTCTATTTCTCATTAATGCAATTATCTAGTCAACCAATCACATGGCAGTTGCTTCAATGCATTTAGGGGTGTGGTCCTGGTCAAGACAATCTCCTGAACTCCAAACTGAATGTCAGAATGGGAAAGAAAGGTGATTTAAGCAATTTTGAGCGTGGCATGGTTGTTGTTGCCAGACGGGCCGGTCTGAGTATTTTACAATCTGCTCAGTTACTGGGATTTTCACGCACAACCATTTCTAGGGTTTACAAAGAATGGTGTGAAAAGGGAAAAACATCCAGTATGCGGCAGTCCTGTGGGCAAAAATGCCTTGTGGATGCTAGAGGTCAGAGGAGAATGGGCCGACTGATTCAAGCTGATAGAAGAGCAACGTTGACTGAAATAACCACTCGTTACAACCGAGGTATGCAGCAAAGCATTTGTGAAGCCACAACACGCACAACCTTGAGGCGGATGGGCTACAACAGCAGAAGACCCCACCGGGTACCACTCATCTCCGCTACAAATAGGAAAAAGAGGCTACAATTTGCACGAGCTCACCAAAATTGGACTGTTGAGGACTGGAAAAATGTTGCCTGGTCTGATGAGTCTCGATTTCTGTTGAGACATTCAAATGGTAGAGTCCGAATTTGGCGTAAACAGAATGAGAACATGTATCCATCCTCTGATGGCTACTTCCAGCAGGATAATGCACCATGTCACAAAGCTCGAATCATTTCAAATTGGTTTCTTTAACATGACAATGAGTTCACTGTACTAAAATGGCCCCCACAGTCACCAGATCTCAACCCAATAGAGCATCTTTGGGATGTGGTGGAACGGGAGCTTCGTGCCCTGGATGTGCATCCCTCAAATCTCCATCAACTGCAAGATGCTATCCTATCAATATGGGCCAACATTTCTAAAGAATGCTATCAGCACCTTGTTGAATCAATGCCACGTAGGATTAAGGCAGTTCTGAAGGCAAAAGGGGGTCCAACACCGTATTAGTATGGTGTTCCTAATAATTCTTTAGGTGAGTGTATAGGAGTAATAATAATAATGATAATAATAATTATTAATATTATTATAAATTGTTGTTTTTATTATTAATTCTATTCACTATGATAAACCACTTCAAATGAGGTGTTTAAAATTATGGTGTGCAATTTAAAAAAAATAAATAAACGTGTTCTAATGGTCAAATGGTCTTTTTCTATATTTTTTTAAAGGAAATTTATGAAGACGGTGCTCAGTAATTAACATTAATTAAGAATATGGAATTACAAACTGAATATGCTATTTTAAAACTTCCCTTGGATTCCAACCATTCCCAGTTGGATATTGCTAACAGAAAAGAAGCTTTTGGTATGTTAAAATTAACTATATGAAATGTAAGTACGTATAATGTGCTAAAATACGGAAGTTAATAAAGTCCGAAGCATAAAGAGGATCTGTCAGCTCTCCAGACATGTCTATTTTAGTAAATAATGTACTCCATATACAGTTGTTGGCAAATGTTTTGAGACTGACACAAATTTTAGTTTTCACAAAGTTTGCTGCTACTATACACTACTTTTGGATCTTTTTGTCAGATGTTTTGTCAGATATTTCTATGGTAAACTGAAGTACAAATATAAGAAACATTTATTTTATTTTATTGACAAATACAAGTTTATGCAAAGACTCAGTATAAACCCTTCTTTTCAATACTTCTAAAATTCACCCTGCCTAATCAGTGCTTGGACTTTATCACACATTTGTGTTTTTGTTTGTCCACCAAGTTTGTGAAGATTAACCCCTTCAGGACCCTGCTATTTTTCACTTTAAGGACCAGGCCATTTTTTTTAAATTTGACATATGTCACTTTATGTGGTAATAACTTTGGAACGCTTTTACTTATGCAAGCCATTCTGAGATTCTTTTCTCGTGACACATTTTACTTCATGATAGTGGCAAATTTCAGTCAATATATTTTTTTTTATTTAAAAAAAATACCAAATTTACAAAAAATTTTTTTAAATGTGCAACTTTCCAAATTTCAGTTTCTCTGCTTTTAAAACAGATAGTAATACCTCATATAATAATTATTACTTTACATTTCCCATATGTCTACTTTATGTTTGGATCATTTTGTGAATGCCATTAAATTTTTTGGGGACATTAGAAGGATTAGAAGTTTTCTGAAAATTTCTAAAACCCACTTTTTAAGGACCAGTTCAGGTCTGATGTCACTTTGTGGGGCTCAATATTTATTACCCTGATTCTGTAGTTTACAGAAACACCCCATTTGTGATTGTAAACTGCTGTACGGGCACACAGCAGGGCACAGAAGGAAAAGAGCGCCATGTGGTTTATGGAGGGCAGATTTCACTGGGATAATTTTAAGTTGCCATGTCACATTTAAAGACCCCCTGATGCACCACAGTTTTGTTGGTACTATTTTAGGGTACATATAATTTTTGGTTGCTTTATATTACACTTTTTTTGAGGCAAGGTAACAAAGAATAGCTGTTTTGGCATCGTTTTTATTTTTTGTTATTTACAATGTTATATCATGTGCTATTTTATAGAGCAGGTTGGTACGGACACGACAATACAAACTATGACTACTTTTTTTGGTTGTTTGTTTCAGTTTTACATAATAAAGCATTTTTTTAAAAAATATTTTTTTGTGCCTCTATATTCTGAAAGCCATATTTATTTTTAATTTTTTGGGCGACTGTCTTATGTAGGGGCTAGTTTTTTTAGGGTTGAGATGACGGTAAGATTGGTACTATTTTAGGGTGCATATGACTTTTGATCGCTTGGTATTACATTTTTTGTGAAATGGCTTTTTTTACATAGTTTTTTTATTTTTTTATTTTACGGTGTCTACCTGAGGGTTAGGTCATGTGATATTTTTATACATAAAGTTGTTATGGATGCGGCAATACCTAATATGTATACTTTTTCTAATTTATTTAAGTTTTACACAATAAAAGCATTTTTGAAACAAACAAAATCATGTTTTAGTGTCTCCATATTCTTAGAGCCATAGTTTTTTATTTTTTGAGTGATTGTCTTAGATAGGGTCTCATGTTTTGTGGGATGAGATGATAGCTTGATTGGTACTATTTTGGGGTGCGTATGACATTTTGATCACTTGGTATTACACTTTTTGTGATGTAAGGTGCTTTTTTTGCACTGTTTTTAGTTTATTTTTTTACGGTGTTAACCTGAGGGGTTAGGTCATGTGATATTTTTATACAACAGGTTTTTATGGATGTGGCAATACCTAATATGTATACTTTTTTAAATTTATTTAAGTTTTACACATTAAAAGAATTTTTGAAACAAACAAAATCATGTTTTAGTGTCTTCATATTCTGAGAGCCATAGTTTTTTATTTTTTGGGCAATTGTCTTAGGTAGGGTCTAATTTTTTGCGGGATGAGATGACGGTTTGATTTGTACTATTTTGAAGTGCGTATGACTTTTTGATCGCTTGGTATTACACTTTTTGTGATGTAAGGTGACAAAAAATTGCTTTTTTAACAACGTTTTTACTTTATTTTTTTACGGTGTTCACCTGAGGGGTTAGGTCATGTGATATTTGAATAGACCTTGTTGTTACGGACACGCAGATACCTAATATGCCTTTTTTATTTTTTCACTTTTAACACAATAAAAACATTTTTGAAACAAAAAAATCATGTTTTAGTGTCTCCATATTCTGAGAGCCATAGTTTTTTTTTTTTTTGTCCGATTGTTTTATGTAAGGGCTAATTTTTTGCGGGATGAGGTGACGGTTTGATTGGTACTATTTTGGCGGGCATACGCCTTTTTGATCGCTTGGTGTTGCACTTTTTGTGATATTAGGTGACAAAAAAATTATTGTTTTAGCACAGTTTTCATTTTTATTTTTTCTATGGCATTCAGTTGAGGGTGTGGATCATGTAATATTTTTGTAGAGCCGGTCATTATGGAAATACCCAATATGTCTGTTTTTATTTTTTTTCAATTTTTTTTTGCAATTTTATGTGTTTTATTTAGAGAAATTTTATTTATTAATTTTTTTACTTGAAACTTTATTTTATTTATTATGAAAACCACTTTTTTTTTACTTTTTATTTTTGTCCCACTCTGGGATTTCAACTTCTGGGGTCTGATCCCCTCTGCAATCCATTACAATACAACCTGTATTGTAATGCATTGCCTTTCAGCTTTTATACTGACACCTGCCTGTGAGATCCAGCCTAAGGGCTGGATCTCACAGGCTTCCATAGAAGGCAAGCCCCGCTGCCTAGGGAAGGCATTGGGCTTGCCTTCTCTGCCATCGGGTCCCCGCCGCTGCAGTCCTCCGCGAAACCTCTGCATGCCGCGGTCAGCTTTGACCGCGGCATTTAATTGGTTAATACGCCGACATCTGTGTTTTCAACGTTGCTGGCGTATGCAGCAGGCCCCCGGCTGTCAGTAACTGCCGAGTCCGTGCCGCTGATCGGGCAGGCGCAGTTCCTGCACCCGCCCGATCAGACCGCAGTACATGTTCTGAGCTGGTCCTTAAGTCACGTCCACCAGTGCCATTCATGTACCACGAGGGTCCTCTACGGGTTAACCACAGGTTCTCTATGTGATTAATATAATAAGCGTTTTCTGGCCATTTCAATGTTTCGAACACAGAGACACTTAGTTATCACTTTTCCTTGTGACACTGTGCTGCATCATGTTGGAAAAGGCATTATTCACCACCAGATTGCTACTGGATTGTTGGGAGAAGTTGCTCTTGCAGGATTTGTTGATACCATTTTTATTCATGACAGTGTTCTTAGGCAAATTGAGAGTGAGCCCATTCCCTTGAATGAGAAGCAACCCCACACATGAAATGTCTCAAGATGCTTTACTGTTGGCATGGCAGGGGACTCATCACAGTGCTCACCTTTTCTTTTCCAAACAGTCTGAAGGGGGGACCTCAGAGAAAATCCTCTGCAGTGTAATTCGTGTACTTCTTGCAGAATGTCAGTCTGTCCTTGATGTGTTTCTTGGAGAAAAGTGGGTTCTTTGCTAGTGAGTTGCAGTTCCAGCTCACCTATTGCATAAAAACTCCGCTTGCACGGAAGGACCAGGGAATACAAGACGTAATGATGAAAAACAAATCCGGCACAATGGATGCTTTGCAGTAAAATCTTCCGTTAATTTCAGCAACATAACTTCACGTACAGACAATGCAGACACAAGCGGTATGCCAGTTGACGCGTTTCAAGTTTTTACTGCAAAACATCCATTGTGCCGGATTTGTTTTTCATCATGGGTTCTTTTCTACCCTTCTTGACACCGGGCCATGCACAAAATCCTTTGCTTCACTGTATGTGCAGATGCACTCACACTGCTGCCATTCCTGAGCAAACTCAGCACTGGTGGTGACTTGATCCCTTAGCTAAATTCTATTTAAGAGACAGTCCTGGCACATGCAGGACTTTCTTGGACACCCTAAAGGCTTCTTCACAGCCATTGAACTTCTCTCCTTGACGATCCGATAAATGGTTGATTTAGGTGCAATCTGACAAGCAGCAATGTCCTTGCCTGTGAAGCCCTTTGCTAGTGATCTGATAAATGGTTGATTTAGGTGCAATCTTATAAGCAGCAATGTCCTTGCTTGTGAAGCCCTTTGATGCAAAACAATGATGATTACATGTATTTTCTTAGAGATAACTGTGGTTAACAGAAGAAGACAATGTTTTCAAGCACCCCCTCCTTTTTTAATCAACTGCTCTTCTAATTCCAGAAGCATGAAAGAGTGATATCAGCTGCCCGTCCTCGTTAATACTGTCTCCTCAGCAAATGACAAGATCACTGAAATTATGTTAGCATGTCATTTCAGCTATATTTTTTTACAGGGCTGAAATGTAGTAGAAGTTATTTTTTTTTCCTTTCTTAATTGTCATGTCAAGGGATGACTTTGCAGTCAATTGCAATTCATCTGATCACTGAATCATCTGATCCATCTGATTATCTGATTCATCTGATCACAACAAGTGATAATGCAAATTGCCACCATAAAAACTGAAGCGGCAAACTTTGTGAAAACAATAATTTGTGTCATTCTCAAAACCTTTGACCACGACTGTAGTATAACAACTCTGGGACATCTTCTCTTATGCGGTGCCATTCCCAGATCATTCTTCCTCTGACATTGTCCAATCAGGGCTGAAAGTGCCAAACTAAGTAAGGGCACACCATTCTGGCAAGGGGACTGTAACACCCATTTGTCAATTTGATTATGAATATTTAGGAGAAATCACAAAGAAATGACACAATATAGTAAAGCCAAAAAGCGTATCATAATTGTTCTTTGCACGGTGAATGGAAGTCTTCCATTCTAGAGGACTATTAGGCTGTGTTTACTTTTGAAACATTTTAATTGCTGCAATGTACATATCTAAAACTTTGACATGCCTTGACACACTTTCTGATAAACTGGCATTAAAGTGCTCACCTTGTATTGTATGTGGGCTGGCGATTAAAAATAAAACAGATCCTATATTTTGATGGTCATTTTTCAAGGTCCATTAAAAAACATGGCCAAGTGAATAGGCTCAGACTTCAATTGCTCTGAAAACAGTGGTGTGACAGCCATTAAAAACGTGCGATGGTTTCCTTTATACAGTTTCAGTGCAGACCTATGTGTCTGCATTGTTACAAACTACAAGTATAGCATCTGTGCAGGCTTCACCAGCAGTCATGTGCTACAGTACATCCTTCGACTAGTTCCCCTAAATACTTTCTTTAGATTCGCTACAAAAGGGGACCCAGAGAGTTGAGAAGCACATGACAGAAAGACAGACTGTACACAGAGTTTGTTTTATAGAGATCAAATGACTTATGTACAAAAAACAGTCTTTATTTATTTCTTTATTTATTTTAGATGTACAGTAATTAGTGTTGAAATTGGAATTCAGTCAAAAGTTTAGGAAAATTTTGATTCTAAACAAATCCATTTTCCTAAAATGGCGGCTGTATGTGTTAAAAAGTGAATCTAAGTGTAGAGGAGACAAGCCCGGGAACAGAAGATCACCCAAAATGCCTTTCAGCCAATCCACAGATAGCCATCCCCTGTGATGTTACAGCCCTATAAAACCCTCATCCCGCAGTCTCTGCCATTGTCCTATGAGCTGAGCATAGGGAGAGACATGGCAAGTGCTCATATGTACGGACAGTGTTTGTTGAAAACTAATAATAGAACAATATTAGAGAGGGAGACTGCAAGAACAGTGCAGGGAGAGTGCAGAGAGAGTGCAGGGAGACTGCACGTAGTCTTATTCTGCATCAGTTTTGTTTATTTATTCCTACATTTACTTATTCCTTCATCAGCCGTAAACTAAGATATGTAATTCAATACCAATAAGATAGAAGCCTTTATTATTCCAGTGCCAGCATGCCAACCTATACCACCCAGTCCACACCCCTTAGGGGGCCAGGTCTTAATGATGACCAACCTCATCTTCTGTTGGCTTTACTTCTTCCAAGTCATCATTCAATGACTCCATATCCTAGAAAAGTCATTAAGATGCAGACAAAGGTGGAACTTGATGTTCCTGATCACATGTTCTCATCAATATTAGATGATGTGGAAAAGGAAGAAAAGCAGATGTCAGAAGAAGGGCTCCCACCTGTAGGGCAGGAGAGCTCTGGGGTTGGAGATATGAGTATGCCAGAGTTTATTAATATTCAGTATTTACTGCCAAATAATCTGCAGGAGATTGCAGGCAAGAACAGCAATAATATGCATATTGTCCTTCCACCTAACCAGCCAAACTACATACCAACAACAGCCTCTGTTTAAAGGTGCCGAGCGGCCATTAACAATGAAGGACTATACAGTGCAGTTTTCATTATTAAATGAAAGGCAGCTGCAGGTTAATTGGCCACTCGGTTCTTCACTGCAGCATGGTCGCAACCCACCTGCAGCAAGCATGCTCTGTGTGGCCATAACCTATGGCAGAGAGGCCTGGGTATACCTGATTTATAGCGATTCATGAGAATTAATTCAGAACAAATCAAATTTTTAGGCGAACTTTGGCGAAGTTGCCGAATCAAATCTTTCAAAACTTCTCTAACAGTAATGATGTTGTCCAAAAATTGGTTGCAACATTTCAATTAGCCCTAATTAATTAGTAAGAGGTGAAAGAATCAATACTAAAATGCAATGTTTTAAAAGTATCATAAAGAGACTTGAAAATGGGCCAAAAATAGATAAACTAGAAAAGAATCATGTTTTATCCAAAATGATCCCCGCAAATGCCATTCTTACACTGCTCCCTTGTCCACTGCACTCCACTTCCTGGTCTCGGGTTGAAGTGTCTTGTGCTCAGCCAATCACAAGCTAACGCGAGTCACCAGTTTGGCCAACAATTTACTAGATGCCGTTTCAAGCTATGTTTTCTGTGTTTCAAGCTATAAAGATTCGTTTTTTTTTATATTGTTAACCCTTTCCAAACCACGGCTATGGTCGTCAATGGATGAGGGACAGGTACAATGAACACATTTATCAATAACAGATGAATTTTAAACAGTGGCACCTAATGCCATCATTCTTCAGACTCAAGACTGCACAATTGCAGACAAATATATAAGGTTTTCTCTCTACTTGTCATACTGCAAAATTATATGTAAATAAATGTTACATGAATTTGAATACCGTACATAATATTTTTAATGTGTTTTCTGATACAGAAATATCTGTGACAGATACAAGACCGGAACAAATAAAAACAAAGCAAAGTAATGTTTGGAATGGAACGATCATAGTTTTCCTTTTGATTCTCATAATTATTCTCAGCTGTACAATTGGGGTACTTGGTAAGACAGTCTTTGAAATTCTCAGACTAATTCTCACTGATTGTTGCTTATCCGCTAATTTAAATATTTAATTGACAACTTTTCACAAGTAAAAACTAACCCATGTAGTTTATTACTTTTTTTTTTTGCAGTTTTTTTATACAGTCTTCTCAAAAACTTTGAGAATTAAACACATTTTTGTTTTCACAGTGGTAATTTGCATCAACCCTAGATTAAGACTGATCAGATGAATTGCAGTTAATTGCCATCGAAATTAAAGGAAACCTGTCACCATTAAAATGCAGTTTAATCTATAGGCAACATGTTATGTAGAACTGGAGTTCTTGAGCAGATTGGTACATAGTTTTATATAAAATATTTAGTAAAACTTGTATTTTATAAATTTAAATTATTGCTCATTCTGGGCTTTGAAGTCACAGCGGTGGTCCTTTCAGTGACTGACAGCTATCTCTATAAATAGTCATAGAGGGAAGGCTGTCAATCACTGATAGGACCGCCTCCTGGATGTCAACACCCAGAATGAGCAGTAATTTAAATGTATAAAATACTAGTTATACTGTATCTTCACCCATAAAACTACATAGCAATCTGCTCAGCTCTTCCTGCTCTATAACATGCTGCCTGCAGCTCAAACACCACGTGCAACATGACAGGTTCCCGTTAACTTAAAAAAAAAAAAAAAAAGACCTGCCTTAAATTGACCTGAAATGATCTGTGAACATCATTTCAGTGATAGTGATGAGCGGCAGGGGTCATATTCGAATTCGCGATATTTCGCGAATATTTTGCAGAATATTCCTCGAATATTCACGAAATTTGAATATTCGTCAGGAGTAGTGTTGATTGTGAATTTTCGTAATCCGAATTTTTGTAACGAGAATTTTCGTAATGTGAATTTTCGTAATGAGAATCAATGAGATTGTGAAAACTCAGATCCGATGGTATATTCTAACCCCCAGGCATTCCCATGGTGACAGGGACGCTTGTCGGGGAGGAGTATGCCAAAGTGGAACAACTGTACAGATTAAGAAAAAAAAGACGAATATTCTAAAAAACTTATATATTAGTTTTTTAGAATATTCGTAATATTCTAAAACAAGAATATATAGTGAATATTCGAAAAAAATAGAATGTAGAACAATTTAGCTAATATAGTGCTATAATCTTTTTTTTTAATAGTTTTTTTTAGTAATTTTTTTCCAATCTATGCTTCAGATGAGAAAAAAATTACAACTATTAGACAAAGAAGATTATAGCACTATATTAGCTAAATTGCCCTATATTCATTTTTTTTTTAATATTTGCTATATTGCTATATATTCATTTTTTAGAATATTCGTAATATTCTAAAACAAGAATATATAGCAATATAGCGAATTATTATATTACGAAAATTTGCATTACGAAAATTCTCATTACAAAAATTTGAATTACGAAAATTCGCAATCAACACTACTCCTAAAGCCAACGATATTGCAACCTTCTCATTGGCCCACAAGCTAGAAGCAGGGAGGGATCATGTGTACTAATTTAAAAAAAATCTCGAATATTCGCTATATATTCTTGTTTTAGAATATTACGAATATTCTAAAAAAATAATATATAGCTATATAGCGAATATTCGAAAAACAAAAACAAATATAGAGCAATTTAGCTAATATAGTGCTATAATCTCCTTTGTCTAATAGTTGTCATTTTTTCTCATCTGAAGTTCAGATTGGAAAAAAATTACAACTATTAAAAAAAAAGATTATAGCACTATATTAGCTAAATTGTTCTACATTCGGGGTTTTTTGAATATTCGCTATATTGCTATATACAGTATTCTTGTTTTAGAATATTACGAATATTCTAAAAAAATAATATATTAGTTTTTTAGAATATTCGTCTTTTTTTTTTATCTGTACAGTTGTTCCACTTTTGCATACTCCTCCCCGACAAGCGTCCCTGTCACCATGGGAATGTCTGGGGGTTAGAATATACTATCGGATCTGAGTTTTCACGATCTCTTTGATTCTCATTACAAAAATTCACATTACGAAAATTTGCAATCAACACTACTCCTAAAGTCAAACATTTTGCAGCCTTCTCATTGGCCCACAAGCTAGAAGCAGGGAGGGATCATGTGTACTGATTAAAAAAAAAATCTTGAATATTCGAAATTACGAATATATATCACTATATTCTAAATATTCGCGAATTCTCGAAGTGCGGATATTCGCAATAATAATACGCAATTCGAATATTCGTGATCAACACTATTCAGTGATCTTCTTGTTAGCTTAGGAGACAGTGTTAAATAGGACATTGCAGAAAATATTACTCTGCCATGCTTTTGGAATAAAAATAGCAGCCTGGTTTGCTTTAAAGGGGAGTGGGTGCTTGCTATAATTGTCTTCTTCTGTTAACCATGGTAACTTCTAAAGAAATACATGCAATCATCATTGCTTTGCATCAAAAGGGCTATACGGGCAAGTACATTGCTGCTTCGTTGCCGTGAAAATTAAAGGGAATGTGTCACAAAAAATTTTTTTCTGCAAGTTAGGCCTCATGCACACGACCGCATTTTTTTGCGGTCCGCAAAACGGTGTTCCGTTTTTCCGTGATCCGTGACCGTTTTTTCGTCCGTGGGTCTTCCTTGATTTTTGGAGGATCCACGGACATGAAAAAAAAGTCGTTTTGGTGTCCGCCTGGCCGTGCGGAGCCAAACGGATCCGTCCTGAATTACAATGCAAGTCAATGGGGACTGATCCGTTTGACATTGACACAATATGGTGCAATTTCAAACGGATCCGTCCCCTATTGACTTTCAATGTAAAGTCAGGAGTTAATATACCATCGGATCGGAGTTTTCTCCAATCCGATGGTATATTTTAACTTGAAGCGTCCCCATCACCATGGGAACGCCTCTATGTTAGAATATACAGTCGGATTTGAGTTACATCGTGAAACTCAAATCCGACAGTATATTCTAACACAGAGGCGTTCCCATGGTGATGGGGATGCTTCAGGTTAGAATATACTAAAAGAACTGTGTACATGACTGCCCCCTGCTGCCTGGCAGGTGCTGCCAGGCAGCAGGGGGCAGCCCCCCCCTGTAGTTAACTCATTGGTGGCCAGTGGGCCCCCCCTCCCCTGTAGTTAACTCATTGGTGGCCAGTGCGGCCGCCCCCCCTCCCCTGTAGTTAACTCATTGGTGGCCAGTGGGCCCCCCTCCCCTGTAGTTAACTCATTGGTGGCCAGTGCGGCCGCCCCCCCCTCCCCTGTAGTTAACTCGTTGGTGGCCAGTGGAGCTGCGATGTTTGCGTCCAGCCGGGAGCTCCTCCTACTGGTAAGTGACATGACCTGTCACTTACCAGTAGGAGGAGCTCCTGGCCGGACGCAAACATCGCAGCTCGCAGGTAAGTATAATGGTTCTACAAATTGTTAAGTAACCATGGCAACCAGGACTGCAGTAGCGTCCTGGTTGCCATGGTTACCGATCGGAGCCCCAGCGATTAAACTGGGACTCCGAACGGTACTCTCCGCTGCCACCAATGATAGGGGGGAGATTTTAATTAGGAGGGGGAGGGAGGGGAGAAGGCCCACTGGCCACCAATGAGTTAACTACAGGGGAGGGGGGGGGCGGCCGCACTGGCCACCAATGAGTTAACTACAGGGGAGGGGGGCCCACTGGCCACCAATGAGTTAACTACAGGGGAGGGGGGGCCCACTGGCCACCAATGAGTTAACTACAGGGGAGGGGGGGCCGGCCGCACTGGCCACCAATGAGTTAACTACAGGGGAGGGGGGGCCCACTGGCCACCAATGAGTTAACTACAGGGGGGGCTGCCCCCTGCTGCCTGGCAGCACCTGCCAGGCAGCAGGGGGCAGTCATGTACACAGTTCTTTTAGTATATTCTAACCTGAAGCGTCCCCATCACCATGGGAACGCCTCTGTGTTAGAATATACTGTCGGTTCTGAGTTTTCACGAAGTGAAAACTCAGCTATGAAAAAGCTTTTATGCAGACGGATCTTCGGATCCGTCTGTATAAAAACTAACCTACGGCCACGGATCACGGACACGGATGCCAATCTTGTGTGCATCCGTGTTCTTTCACGGACCCATTGACTTGAATGGGTCCGTGAACCGTTATCCGTCAAAAAAATAGGACAGGTCATATTTTTTTGACGTTCAGGATACACGGATCACGGTCTCGGCTGAAAAACGGTTGAAAGTCAATGGGTCCGCGAAAAAAAACGGAAAACGGCACAACGGTCACGGATGCACACAACGAGGCCTTAGAAACAGACTGATTGGTCCAGAGAAGAAAAAGTGATCACTGCGTCCGGATCCCTGTGTCATTCCAACAGTAAAGCATTCTGAGACAGCTTTTCATCCAAGAGAGTGGACTCACTCACAATTTTGCCTAAGAACACTGCCAAGAAATAAGAATGGTATTAAAACATCCTCCAAGGGCAACTTCTCTCAAAGATCCAGGAGAAATTTTGTGGTGAACAATGCTCTTTCCGGCATGTTATTCTACCATGTCACAAGGCAAAAGTAATAACTAAGTAACTTGGTGAAACAAAACAGTGACATTTTGGGTCCATGGCTTGGAAACTCCACAGACCCTGTGAACAATCCTCAAAAACTCACAAATTGTGATAAAATCCTAACACTGATTAGGCAATACTAGGTTGCCATAGGTCAGAATCTGGCCCAGAAGCTGATGTCCAGCATGCCAAGACAAACTGCAAAAGTCTTGAAAAAGAAGGCTCAACACTTTAAGCTGTCCATTCTAATGGCGGATTATGCCCCTAAAATTTTGACGCAGACACAGCCCCAAAATTCTGGCAATGGTCACTTGTGTCTGCCTCCTATTGTTTTCAATAGGAGGCAGTTTGCAACCAGTGGTTAAAAGCCTAAACTGCAAGTTGATCCTTGGCATCTCAAGTAAGCAACCATGGCAGAAACTGGAGTGTACATAGAAATCATTAGGCTCCATAGCAAGAATCTGAGTTGGGTCCCCATGCCCCATCCATACCCCTTCCTACTACCCATTCCTGGCCCCTCCCCTTGCTCCATGAACTGTGATTGCTGCTGTGTATCATGCAGTGTGCCATCAGGGACTGGGATTGCAAAATAGCCTCGGCACACAATCCCACCAGCCCACATATGATAATGTATTTTTAAAAATGGTGTACAATGCACACTGCAGAAGTGAATGGTGCTTTACTTGACTATGCCCCCTATTTAAACCATCAATACAATATAAAGAAGAAATAAACATTCGAAAATAAAAATGCCTAATCACAGGGTCAGGGACATACTTTACCTTTCTCAACAATAATACATACCATGATAAATCTCAAAATACCTCCCCAGCAGCATCTGATACCACCATGCAGCCCAAAATACCTCAGAGCAGTATATGATACCAGTGTGCAGCCCAAAATACCTCCCCAACTTCACCATACAGTATATATAGCAGTGTACTGCTATGTGAGGTAATTGGTATAATAGATGCAGTGGGTAAAGACAGTGGTGAACAAATAGAGCTCACAAAGATCACAATTGCGATGGGGGCCGCTAAGCCAGGGGAGCCAGTGGCGCACCACCAATTACGATATTTGTGGCTTTGTAAGACGCAGTGCTTCTTATAACGTGAATACTAGTGAGTAGTGATGGACGAACATCGTCCGGTACGGTTTGCGAATGCGATCAAATGTTCTCGAACCGCAAGTTTGCGGCAGGCCCTATTCACTTTAATAGCAGGCAAACCTGAAAAACCTTCAGCTCATATTTGCAGCAACCAAATACTTTGTAAAAGTGCACAAATAGTCCCACAACATGGACAGTGAAATATTAGAGGGGGATCAATGACAATAATTTCAACAAAAAATATGTATCTTTATCAGGGGACATTTTTATGCATCTTAAAGGGAATTTCTCTGAAATGTGCCCTGTTGGAGCCTAGAAAAATGTTATTTTAGGCTACGGGAGTACAGGCCTTAAAAATTAGGCATTCACCTGACATAAAATAAATTCTGATTATGTGGCTCGAGGTACATTATGCAGTCAATGGATAAAATTTTTACTGTAGGCTATTGGACTACAGGCCCCAAACATTAGGTATTCACCGGGCAGAAAAGATCAAGTGATTATGTGGCCAGAAGTATATTACACGGTCAATGGATATCAATTCTACTGCAGGTCAGTGCAAATACAGGTCAAATACATATGTTTAAAAGAACTAAAAATATAAAATTGGATTAAAAACATGGCTAACGAAATCCCCCCTCTTGAAAATACCCCTAATGATAATAGTTGAAATTCGATAACACGTGGTCGTCATTGGAGTTGAATTTCTCCGAGGCCCCAACAATTATTCATTCACCGTACAGAAAAGAACGGGTAAGTATGTGGCTGGAGGTAGATTACACGGTCATTGGATATCAATTTTACAGCAGGCCAGTGGACTACAGGCCCCAAAAATTATGCATTCACTGTACAGAAAAGAACAAGTATGTGGCTGGAAGTAGATTACATGGTCATTGGATATCAATCTTCCAGCAGGCCAGTGGACTACAGGCCCCAAAAATTATGCATTCACCATACAGAAAAGAACAAGTATGTATGTGGCTGGAGGTAGATTACATGGCCATTGGATATCAATTTTACAGCAGGCCAGTGGACTACAGACCCCAAAAATGATGTATTCACTGTACAGAAAAGAACAAGTAAGTATGTGGCTGGAGGTAGATTACACGGTCATTGGATAACAATTTTACAGCAGGCCAGTGGACTACAGGCCCAAAAAATTATTAATTCAGCGTATAGAAAAGAACAAGTATGTGGCTGGAAGTAGATTATATGGTCAATGGATATCAATTTTACTGCAGGCCAGTGTATTAAAGGCCCCAAAAATTATGCATTCACCGCACAGAAAAGATCAAGTGATTATGTGGCTGGAGGTATATTAGACGGTCAATGGATATCAATTTTACTGCAGACCAGTACAAATCTAGGTCAAATACATATGTTTAAAAGAACTAAAAATATAAAATTGGATTAAAAACATGGTTAATGAAATCCCCCCCTCTTGAAAAAAACGCTAATGATAGGGTAGTTGAAACATGTGGTCGTCACAGGTGTCGAATTCCTCCGAGGCATTAAGACAGAAAAGGCCGTTAATGCCTCATTATTTACATAAGACAGGGACCATTCTTTGCTCTTGGTGTTGTAGGATATGTGTGGGCTGGCATGAGGAAATTCAATTAAACATGGTCGTCACAGGTGTTGAATTCCTCTGAGATCCATGCCTCATTCATTTTTAGAAATGTGAGGTAGTCCACACTGTTGTGAGCTAGGTGACACAATCCCCCCTGCTGCGCTGAACGTCCGTTCAGACAGGACACTGGATGAGGGGCAAGCCAAGAGTTCCATGGCAAATTGTGCCAGCTCTGGCCACAGGTCAAGCCTGCACACCCAGTAGTCCAGGGATTCCTCGCTTCTCAGAGCGTCCACATTGGCCGTTAACCCGATGTAGTCGGACACCTGTCGGTCTAGGTGTTTCCTGAGGCTGGATCTGGAGAGCGGCTGTCGATGGTTTGGCTGCAAGAATGATCTCATATCCGAAGTGACCAACACATCTTCAAACCGCCCTCTTCTTGTATGCGCTGTTGGATTGGTACCCGCAACTGTTTCTCTGTGAGTGGAAATTCCTCTGGCAGCGCACGCAAAAGCAAAATGCAGCATTTCTCAAAGCAAGGCCTGGAAGTGCTGCATTCTGACAGCCCTCTGTGATGCTGGTAACATGTCCGCCATTTTGCGCTTGTACCGGACGTCTAAGTATGTTGCCACCCAGTACTGGTCCTTGCCCTTTATGATTTTTATACGGGGGTCCCTCTTCAAACACTGGAGCATAAAGGCCCCTATTTGCACTAAACTGGAAGCGGTGGAGTGGCCTGGCTCCTGCTCATCGTCCAGCATAATGTCATCCTCAGTCTCCTCCCCCCAGCCACAGACAACACCAAGGATCCCAGAAACGTTTAAAGCATGCTCTTCTTGCTCCTCCTCCACCGCGGCACCATCCTCCTCTGACTCCTCTTCAGACTCCTGTTGACTTGTCTGATGGAGTAGCGCCCCCTGGGAATTCATCCAGCATTGTGACTTCCTCATCTTCCTGCTTCTGCTCCTCGACGGCTTGATCAATGACACAACGCAATGCACGCTCCAGAAAGAAGTCATAAGGTACGATGTCACTGATGGCGCCCTGGCTGCGACTGACCAGTTTGGTGATCTCATCAAATGGCTGCAGAAGTCTGCATGCGTCGCACATGAGCAGCCACTGGCGCAGTGAAAGAAAACCAAGCTCCCCAGAACCTGTCCTTCCGCAAAGTTCGTACAGGTAGTCGTTAAATGCACGTTTCTGCTGGGGCAGCTTATCAAGCATATACAAGGTGGAGTTCCAGCGCGTCAGGCAGTCACAAATCAGACGTCTGACGGGCAAGTGGTGTCGCCGCTGAACGTCAGCAAGGCGAACCATGTCTGTGTAAGATCTAAAATGGCCAGAGATTTTCCTGGCCTGCTGCAGGGCAACGAATTGCTGCACGACTATGTTCAGGACGTGTGCCATGCACGGCACATGTGTCATTTTGCCATGTTTCAGTGCGCTCAGCAGATTGGCACCGTTGTCGCACACCACTTTATCTCTTGGAGCCCAGCCGCACCCATCGATCCTGAGCCGAGCATTGCCTACCACTTAATTTATTCACTTCACTATCCCTGACTTCAGTTCTTCTCAGTGCCGTGCACATGCGCAGTTGACTCGTCGAAGCCGATGCCAGTAGTCCGCACAGGCTCAGACTACAGTGTCCACTGCGCCTGCACGAGACTACGGAGTAGAGATTACATGACGTCAGGATAGTGCAGCGAATAAATTAAGTAGTAGGCGGTGCTGGGCTCCGGATCAATGGGCGCGGCTGGGCTCCAGGAGATCGTGGGACAACCCCTTGGTCTCCTGACAGAGGTGATTTACATATGAATAAGATCACTTTTTATAAGAATATAAGGCACACAGAGCATAAACAGAGGGATCATTGTAAACAGTGCATGAAGACTAATGGGCACATATAAATATCTACATATCGTTAATCCTGGTGACAGAATCCCTTAAAGCTCTCTACAGACCCCTCAGTAGTAATAAGACCCCCCATAGTGCTCTTAGTAGAAATAATGCAGATCCCTCCTATAGAGCCCCCAGTAGTAATAAGAACGCCTAATGTCCCCTGGATTTAAAATGCCCCTACAGTGCCCCCAGTATTTATACTGCCCTTTACTGTTATAATGCTCACCCTGAAGCGCCCCAAGTATTTATAATGCTGCCTGCAGTGCCCCCTGTAGTTATATTCCTCCGCTTAGTGTCCTCAGAAATTATAATTCCTCAGCACCTCTATACAGTCCCATGTAAATAACACTATTTACCTCCCTCCGCCATAGAGTCCCATATAAATACCATCACACCATCTCACCAGCCCCCTAAAATATACAGCCCTATGTAAATAAAATCACACCATCTCTCCTGCCCCTTCCAACATACCGTCCCATGTAAATAGCATCACTCCTCAATATTCAGTAAATAACATCATTCCCTCCCCCAGACACCTTCAACATACAGTCCTATGTAAATAAAATCACCTCCTCCCCAGCCACCTCCAACATGCAGTCCCATGTAAATAACATTACCCGCTAACATTCAATCCCATGTAAATAATTTCACTTCCTCCCACAGCTGCCTTCAACATGCAGTCCCATATAAATAACATTACCCCTCATTATACAGTCCCATGTAAATAACATCACCCTACCCCAGCCACGTCCAAATTTCAGTCCCATGTAATTAACATCACTCCACCTCACTGTCCCATGTAAATAACTTCCCTTCAGCCCTAACATACAGTCCCAGTTAAATAATTACAACTCCCCACATTGCTCTGCCTCTCACACTGAGTAATCTTCAATTACTTACCTATCCTCATGTAGCAGATATCACCTCACCTCTTCCCAGGGCTTCTCTTCACTGCTGAGCAGTCCTCTCCTGCACTGGTCACATGATGGTGACATCATCCCAGGACCTTTTCAGCTACTGAATTTAGAACTGATCACATGACCTGTGAGGTCTTCACAGGTCCTTCAGCTCTTGCAATGCATTAGATTCAATTGTATTGCCGTCCTGAGGACGCCAAAACAGTTATATCTAAATGGCAGGCAGGACATTCGGGGCCTGGGACAAAACATCAGGGGCCCAGGCCCCGAATGTTTTGACCTAGCAACGTCCCTGCACAGCACAGCATGGCAACGTCTCACCTGGCACGTCGAATAGGTTCTGGGGAGCTTGGGGGGCGCAGCGGAAGAGGCGGTAGCAGTGGAAAAGGAGGAGTCAGCTGAGAATGAGACAGAGGATGGAGTAGGAGGAGAAAAAGAGGCAGGCCTGCATGCAATCCGTGGTGGTAACACCAAATCCACACGGGTGCCACGGTTTGCATGCTTGACTGCCGTCAGAAGGTTCACCCAGTGGGCAGTAAAAGTTATGTACCTTCCCAGACCGTGTTTTCTAGACCACGTGTCTGTGGTCAGATGTATCTTGGCACCGACACTGTGTGCCAGAGATACATTCACTTGCCGCTGAACGTGGCCATATAGCTCCGGGATGCCCTTCTGGGAGAAATATTTCCTTCCGGGGACCTTCCATTGCAGTGTGCCAATGGCCACAAATTTTCTAAAGGCCTCCGAGTCCACCAGTTTATATGTTAGTAGTTGCCGGGCTAGCAGTTCTGACAAGCTGGCAGTCAGCCGTTGGGCAAGAGGGTTATCCGGCGTCATCATCTCTTTACGCTCGAACATTTGGGCCACGGAAGCCTGCCTTTTGCCAGATGAACGCGTAGACGGCACAGTGGAAGGTGGAGTGGAGGACAACTGGTAGGAGAAGGAGAAGAGGCAGGTCGTGGAGTGCCAGGAGTGTGGCTTTGTGGGTTCTGATGGTGTTGCTCCAACTGGGCTCGGTGATGGGAGGCCAGGTGCCTTTTTAAGGCGGTCGTCCCTAGGTGATATCTGTAAAGAATAAATCAAGGCAACTGTACTTATAGGGGGGTATGTCCATGTGCTGAAATGTCTCAATGGGCTGTCCTGTCCGACCTGGTGGATGTGTCATTGGTCAAAGTTCTTCACAATGTAAAAGAATATGGCGAACCGCGAACGAGCAAAGTTTGCCACAAAACGACAGTAGGGCGAACTGCAGGGCCATTTCTACTAGTGAGCGCTTACATTATGGAAGGGCTCACTAGTATACAGGAGACTAGTATACAGGAGACTAGTATACAGGAGTTTATCCGCAGGACGTAGTGCGCATGTTATGACCTGACATTGTACGCAGTCAGGTCACAGTGCAGCGTGGGCTAAGAGAAGACCAGGGAGAGGCCGCCGAACCTGGAGAGTAGTAGTGGAACAGGAGAGGTAATTTATTTATTTTGAGTCTGATCTGAGGCCTGATCGGGGTCTGATATGGGGTCTGACATGAAGGTCTAAAGGGCGTCTGATCTGAGGTCTGATATGGGGGTCTAACATGGAGGTCTGATGGGGGTCTCATCTGGGATCTGATTTTGAGGATCTGATGAGGGAATCTGATCTGATGTCTGATATGGGGGTCTCAGCTGAGGTCCGATATGGGGGTCTGATCTGAGAATCTGATATGGGGTCTCATCTAAGAATCTGATATGGGGTCTGATCTGAGAATCTGATATGGGGTCTGATCTGAGAATCTGATATGGGGTCTGATCTAAGAATCTGATATGGTGGTCTGATCTGAAGATCTGATATGGTGGTCTGATCTTAAGATCTGATATGGCGGTCTGATCTGAAGATCTGATATCGCGGTCTGATCTGAAGATCTGATATGGCGGTCTGATTTGAGGTTTGATATGGGGATCTGATTTGAGGATGTGATATGGGGGTTTGATCTAAAGGTAAGGAAGTACATAAGGGGTTATTTTCTGTACTGGTGCACATTGTAAGAGGGTATTTTTTGTACTGGCATACATTATAAGGGAGTATTGTTTTGTACTGGCACACATTATTAGGGGGTATTTTTTGTACTGGCACACATTATAAGGGGGGGTTTTCTACTGGCACACATTAGGGGGCATTATTTTACTGGCACACATTATAAGGAGAATTATTGCTACTGGGGAACTATTTTCAGGAGGACTGTTTCTGAAGTAGGAAACTAAGATGTCTGTTTGTCAAACTGCAGAGACAAGAGATGGTTGAAAAAAATAATCAATCATGGTGGTCTAGTCTGAATAGAGAAGATGAGGAAAGAAAACATTTACATCAGAGGAGATGTGACTGCATGTAAGAGGTATGTGGCGTTGTATTACCCTGTATGCTTTATAGCGCTGTATGTAATTTCTTTAACAATAGGGCTGGAGGGAAGCAGTTAGGTTGAAAATTTGGCATGGGGGGTGCAGTTTAAATTTTGGTCTCAGCCAGCAGAAAGGCTAGGTGTTATCACAGGCCCTTTAGCTGTCTAAGATTCCGGACTGCACTGATGACTGAGAGACTGGAAAGGAACCTGTATTAAATGTAATTAAGGCATGGGGCCTTTCATCCACTGCCACGCCCCCTGCCCCAGGAGCCCCATAGCAGCTGCCTCCATTGGAAGTATGCCACTGTCTTCCACAGTATACATGGCAGATTTTGACAGCTTCATATTGAGTCTTTGCATAATTTTAATGTATTTGTCAAGAAATGTAAAAAAAAACAACTTGAAATCAGGCTCAGCAGGGGGAGGGGGCCCGCTGCGCTAATCAATGATTAGGCTCCACCCACCTGCTTAATTTGTGTCTAGTTTTAGTAAGGCAGCGCGGGGGCCTGATGCTGGAGGC
Organism: Bufo bufo; assembly: GCF_905171765.1. Lineage (NCBI taxonomy): Eukaryota > Metazoa > Chordata > Amphibia > Anura > Bufonidae > Bufo > Bufo bufo. The sequence goes on from NC_053394.1 coordinate 65,519,056, forward strand.
ATCGAGACTGGAGTGCTTATCATGCAGGTGAGGAGCACTCTAACGAGGCCCAGCATTAGGTACAGTGAAAATGCCGGCCCCGTTACATGAAGATTGTGGGCAGTGGGGGACACTGCTAGGGGCTGTGGGAGGCACTAGTGGGGGCAGTGGTGGACACTACTGGGGACATTACTGGGGGCACTGGAGGACACTACTGGGGGGCAGTGGGGGACACTTCAAGGGCTAGGGGGGCACTACTGGGGACATTATTGGGAAAAGTGGGGGACTCTACTGGGGGCAGTGAAAACATTACTAGGGGCAGTGGGAGACATTACCGGGAGTAGTGGGGTACACTACTGGGGGAAGTAGGGGACATTATTAGGGAAGTGGGGGGCACTACCTGCTGGGACAGTGGGGGACATTGCCAGGGGCAGTGAGAGACATTACCGGGGGCATTGCTGTTGGATCAGGGACCAGGGTTGTAGCAATAGCGGACACAGAGGGTGGAGGGCACAGCGTGGGAGGGTGTTTGGCCCCGGTACAAAGTTTGCCCTGGGGTCCATAGCACTCTAGTTACACAACTGCTTGAAATGCTTATAATTGTACTTCAGTATACCAATTTTGTGTCAGTCCCCAAACTTTTACCCATGTCCAACCTAGGAGATTAGAAAAGCTCTCTGATTCTGCCCTAAATATATTTGGGGTCATTTATCAAACTGGTGTAAAGTAGAACTGGCTTAGTTCCCTATAGCAACCAAACAGATTCCACCTTTCATTTTTGACAGCTCCTTTGGAAAATAAAAAGTGGAATCTGATTGGTTGCTATGGGAAACTAAGCCAATTCTACTTTACACCAGTTTGATAAATGACCCCAATTATTCGTGCACAAAGCTGTCTAACATTCATGTCATTAATCTGTGTTTCTTTGTCACTGGTAGTGTAACTTGATGGTCATAGATAGGTCATCTAATAGTCCTAAATGGTCGACTAATAGCCTTAAATAAAAGCTTATGCTTTATTGGATAACTGTTGCATTTGCTTCTGTACTGTACATGTGTGCACCAGTGAGGTGGAATTCTGCACCAAGCTACTGAAATGAATGTTGATTTGGCCATGTGTCAGTAAAGTATGCAGGAAGAGCATATTACTAAAATAAACCAGAATGGTTAGTTCAAAATTGAAAGTATTTCCAATTATTCTAAAACTGTGTACTAAGTGAATTAAGAAAACTAATATATTTGCATAGTTATGGACAAAAATGATCTGTACACGTGGTTTACAAAAGACTAGAACTACGGCATATTGCTACTTAGACAAACTATACTCTTTTGCAAATGTTCTGTTTTTATTAATAGAATTACAAACAATTGTTTTGTATACATAGAGATCAGGCAAGTCGAAGAAAGGGGTTTACATGTTGCTTTTTAAAAATGCATAAAAAATGCATCACAAAAAATTTCAACACTGATCGCGCCATCTGAGACTCACATTCAGGTGCTCAGGGAGTAAATTATACTCACCACATCCACTTTCTCAAGGAGAGGACGTCCACAACATGATTGAAGAAAACCCACCAAAGGACCTGCTGCGAGCATGATGATCTTTGGTGGATTTTCCTCAATTAAGACGGAGCAGACGGCCTCTCCGCGATCAAGTGGATTAGGTGAGTATTATTTATTTTTTTATCCACTATTTCGAGACTCAAATTCCGGTGTTCAGGGTGAAAAGAACAAAAATATACTCACCCAATCCACTTGACAAAAGAGAGGCCATCAACTCCCATCTTGATTGAAGAAATTCACCGAAGGACCTGTGGCGAGTGTGGCGACGTCACCACATGATCATACTTGCTGCATGCTCAGTGATAACATCACCACATGAGGCCAGCGTGATCAGGTGGTGGTGACATCATTAAGCTTGCCGCAAGTCCATTGGCATGTTTTCATCAATCAAGATAAGAGCGGATGTCCTCTCGGCCATCAAGTGGATTAGGTGAGTATAATTTTAGTTTTTTTTCACCCTAAGCACCTTAATGTGAGCCTCAGATGCAGCAATCACCGTTGAATCATCTTAGGAGTAAAATGATGGGGGCTGCGTGATCGCCGTTCCCCGTCATTGCACCCGCTCTATACAATGAAAATTAATTCGTCACAAAGTAATTTGGAACAAATTTTATTTCTTGACGAAGTTCGGCGAAGCTGCCAAATCGGATTTTCAAAACACACTGCAATCTGTTCAACCTCTCCTGTTCTTTAACATTCTGGTTGCAGATTATTTCACATTTTCATGGTAACAGGTTCCCTTTAAGAAAAAGTATTGCAAGTGGAATTTGGAGATGCCCAAGGACAGACACACACAACAGTGGAACATCATGCATGAAACAAGGGCCTTGTTTCCAAACCTCATTGCAGAACACTACCCATAATTTGTCTAGATTCCAGTAATTCCAGTAATTGTGAAATATGTACTGTGCATTACTAGACAGTAAGAAGTTTTGTGCATTCTTTCATTCTTAAAAAACAATCAACAGCTAGATTGGTTATGTTAGTCTACTTTCACACTAGCGTTTTTGCTAGATCCGGCAGGGCTCAGCAAAAACGCTTCCGTTACAGATAATACAGCCATCTGCATCCGTTATGAACGGATCCGGTTGTATTATCTTTAACATACCCAAGACGTATCCATCATGAACTCTATTGAAAGTCAATGGGGGACGAATCTGTTTTCTATTGTGTCAGATTGTGTCAGAGAAAAAGGATCCATCCCCATTGACTTGCATTGTGGGTTATGACTAGGGTTGTCCCGATACCGATACTAGTATCGGTATCGGGACCGTTTCCGAGTTTTCTCGGCGGTACTCAGCCGCCGATACCCCGCCCCGATACATAAATAGAATACTATGGGCGTAACTATGGGCGGGGCCCGGTGCAGTCACTGTACTCTTACACCGGGCCCCGCCGCTCACCGAAGTATTTATAAACGTGAATCCTTATCCTGTTGTTAAGTTGAACTAACGCTACCCTCTCCCATGTTCCCCTGTATCCCCACAGCACTTACTTAAGCTTCCATAGCAGGCAGAGCAGACGGCAGCAGTAACGTCACTCACTGACGTAGAGCGCCTGCTCCGCCCACTTTATGAATGAAGCAGGCGGAGCAGGCGCGCGACGTCAGTGAGTGACGTTACTGGTGCCGTCCGCTCTGCCTGCTATGGAAGCTTAAGTAAGTGCTGTGGAGATACAGGGGGATACAGGGGAACATGGGAGAGGGCAGCGTTAGTTCAACTTAACAACAGGATAAGGATTCACGTTTATAAATACTTCGGTGAGCGGCGGGGCCCGGTGTATTGGGGGACACTGTTATGAGGGGGATCTGTGGATGACATATAGCAGTGTCATCCACAGATCCTCCCCATAACAGTTCCATCCACAGATCCCCTATAACAGCACCATCCACAGATCCCCCACCAAATAACAATGCCATCCTCAGATCCCCCCACCCCATAACAATGCCATCCACAGATATCCCACCCCATAGCAGTACCATCCACAGATCCCCATAACAGTGCCATCCACAGATCCCCCATAACAGTGCCATCCACAGATCCCCCATAACAGTGCCATCCACAGATCCCCATAACAGTGCCATCCACAGATCCCCCATAACAGCACCATCCACAGATCCCCATAACAGTGCCATCCACAGATCCCCCATAACAGTGCCATCCACAGATCCCCCATAACAGTGCCATCCACAGATCCCCATAACAGTGCCATCCACAGATCCCCATAACAGTGCCATCCACAGATCCCCCATAACAGCACCATCCACAGATCCCCATAACAGCGCCATCCACAGATCCCCCATAACAGTGCCATCCACAGATCCCCCATAACAGTGCCATCCACAGATCCCCCATAACAGTGCCATCCACAGATCCCCCATAACAGTGCCATCCACAGATCCCCCATAACAGTGCCATCCACAGATCCCCCATAACAGTGCCATCCACAGATCCCCATAACAGTGCCATCCACAGATCCCCATAACAGTGCCATCCACAGATCCCCCATAACAGTGCCATCCACAGGTCCCCCATAACAGTGCCATCCACAGATCCCCCACATGACAGTGCGTCATCCACAGATCCACAGATCCCCCAAAACGGTCACATGACATTTAAAAAAAGTATCGGTATTCGGTATCGGTGACTACTTGAAAAAAAGTATCGGTACTTGTACTCGGTCCTAAAAAAGTGGTATCGGGACAACCCTAGTTATGACGGTGGGTTATGATTGCTCTGCATCCTAGGATGGAAAGCAAACCGCAGCATGCTGCGGTTTGCTTTCCGGTATGAGAACGGAGTGGAATGCATTTTGGAGCATTCCGTTCTGTTCAGTTATGTTTTGTCCCCATTGACAATGAATGGGGACAAAACGAAAGCATTTTTTTTCCAGTATTGAGACCCTATGACGGTGTCATGCCCCGTCCTGACTGTGTGTGGTGGTCGGCCAGAATAGCAGCACGAGTTTAGTGTTTTGTTTTGGAGCCGTGCTGGATCCGCCTCCCATCAGGTGCACTGGGAGGGGGTTATGAGTTTAAATAGCACTCCACCCCAGTGCTCTGAGCGGATTATATTCATCACTTTGGTCTTGGAAGCTAGAGAGGAAGGTTGTCTGTTCCAGCGCACAGAGATAAGTGTGGTTTCTTGTTTGATTGTTTGGTGTCATCTCTCCCATCCAGGTTCTGTGCGAGCAGGCTGCTCCTATTTCCCCTCTTCACCATCTCAGGGAATTTAGGGTGTTTCAGTCCAGGCACGGGGACACATCATACCTACCATTAAGGTCTGCATGTGGGCTGAGCATTGCAGGGAGAGAGGTCAGGGATAAGTTAGGAGGTGACCCTTCCCCTGCCTCTCGCCTAGAGCCTGGTTGGTGGTTTAACTGTTAGTCTGTGTGCACGTCCGTCGTGACAGACGGATCTCAATACCGGAAAATATTAACGCTAGTGTGAAAGTAGCCTTATGCAATTAAATCCAAATTTTTCTTATTTTTAAAAATGCGATCGATGCAGAATTACCGGTACAACATGATTAAATGGGTAAAAAACTATTTGATTTGTTATGTAGCTTATTATTAGATATGTTGTTCATACTGTGATATTCTTTTTTTATTTTAGTTTATCAAATGCAAAGTTATTTTGAAAATAAAAAAAATGGAACAAGAAGCACATGGGATGCAGAGTTCAAGGATAAATGCTCCTTATCTTATTTACGAGCTGAACTGTGCATAAAAAATCCAAATACAACAAATGATCAGGAAAATGGTAAATTATTATTATTAGGAATCAAAATCTTTAACTCACTTAATTACTAACAATGCTCAGGAATAAATAATGTCTCTCTCACTTACCCCACCTTTATTGTGACAGTCATTAGCAGGATACAATGATTAAGATTATCACCTTTGCTATTTGATTCCAAGGTTACCATTTATGAATTTGTGAATACAACCTGACTGTTTTTATTTGTGTATTACACTTACAGTATCAATTATATCATTAATGTGAAAGACCAGAAGTGAGCTTTCTATGTATTCTACTCATCCTGTAAGATATGTCAGTGTCTCATGTCCTTCTCCTTTCAGAATGTAAACTTTGTCCTGCCAACTGGAAGCTTTTTCAGGAAAATTGTTACTTAATTTATAATAATACCCAAATTAAAAGTTGGAATGATAGTCAAACCTATTGTATAGGAATGAAGTCGCATCTACTGGTCATAGAAAATAAAGAACAGATGGTATGTGTGCTCATGATAAATACATATACATGTTATATTGCCAGTTTTAATTACATTTCGTTATATGAAAAATACTTAGGTGTGGGAGGTGTACTCCAAATGGCAACCATCAAAAATAACCTTGACATGGTTCAATATGTGTATCCCATCCTATATGGTAAACCAGTGTGCCTTCCACATTTTCAACACATATATCTAATATTTTATGGAAGAAACAGCACCATGTAGCCAAAATCATTATTAAAATACCTACATGCCAATGCAAGTAAAAATGCTAATACAGTATAACAAGGACATACCAACTGTGTATACCCTTCTTAAGACTAGGTAAAATGCATTGAAAAAATATGACAAAGCCGGAAATTGCAAAACACACTTCGGGATACATGTGCACCAGTCTCTGAGGATAGAGACACAACACTTAGGCCCCTTTCACACGGGCGTTGCAGGAAAATGTGCGGGTGCGTTGCAGGAACACGCACGATTTTTCCGCCCGAGTACAAAACATTGTAATGCGTTTGGCACTCGCGTGAGAAAAATCGAGCGTGTTTGGTACCCAAACCCGAACTTCTTCACAGAAGTTCGGGCTTGGGATCGGTGTTCTGTCGATTGTATTATTTTCCCTTATAACATGGTTAGGCTACTTTCACACTTGCGCTTGATCGGATCCGTTCTGAACGGATCCGATCATATTAATGCAGAAGGAGGCTCCGTTCAGTACGGATCCGTCTGCATTAATAACTTCGAAAAATTTCTAAGTGCGAAAGTAGCCTGAGCGGATCCGTTCAGACTTTCAATGTAAAGTCAATGGGGGACGGATCCGCTTGAAGATTGAGCCATATGGTGTCATCTTCAAGCGGATCCGTTCCCATTGACTTACATTGTAAGTCTGGACAGATCCGCACGCCTCCGCACGGCCAGGCGGACACCCGAACGCTGCAAGCAGCGTTCAGCTGTCCGCCTGGCCGTGCGGAGGCGAGCGGAGCGGAGGCTGAACGCCGCCAGACTGATGCAGTCTGAGCGGATCCGCATCCATTCAGACTGCATCAGGGCTGGACGGAAGCGTTCTGCTCCGCTCGTGAGCCCCTTCAAACAGAGCTCACGAGCGGACAGCAGAACGCTAGTGTGAAAGTAGCCTAATAAGGGAAAATAATAGCATTCTGAATACAGAATGCATAGTAAAATAGCGCTGCAGGGGTTAAAAAAAAAAAATATAATTTAACTCACCTTAGTCCACTTGATCGCACTGCCCGGCTTCTCGTCTGTCTTCTTTGTTGAACAGGACCTGTGGTGAGCATTCATTACAGGAACAGGACCTGTGGTGACGTCACTCCGGTCATCACATGATCCATCACATGATCTTTTACCATGGTGATGAATGCATTGCTCACCCCAGGTCCTGTTCAACAAAGGAGACAGACGAAAAGCCGGGCAGGGCGATCAAGTGGACTAAGGTGAGTTAAAATATTATTTAATTTTTTTTAACCCCTCCAGTGCTATTTTACTATGCATTCTGTATTCAGAATGCTATTATTTTCCCTTATAACCATGTTATAAGGGAAAATAATAATGATCGGGTCTCCATCCCGATCGTCTCCTAGCAACCGTGCGTGAAAATCGCACCGCATCCGCACTTGCTTGCGGATGCTTGCGATTTTCACGCAACCCCATTCATTTCTATGGGGCCTGCGTTATGTGAAAAACGCACAAAGAGGAGCATGCTGCGATTTTCACGCAACGCACAAGTGATGCATGAAAATCACCGCTCATGTGCACAGCCCCATAGAAATGAATGGGTCGGGATTCAGTGCGGGTGCAATGCGTTCAACTCACGCATCGCATCCGCGCGGAATACTCGCCCGTGTGAAAGGGGCCTTAGAGATGTAGCCAAGCTAAAATTGACTCTGATAACGCTGATAACACATGTCACAGTGTTATCTCGTGCCATCTTGTGACAAAAGCCATTGAAATACATTTTAAGAGTAAGTTAACCTTTTTATGCCCTTTTTTACTTAAAGGGGTTGGCCAATATCTGGTCACTGTTCATCAATGTGTCTGTGAGATGATTATATGGTACTTAAAGGGAACCTGTCATCAACTTTATGCTGATCTCATTGAGGGCAGCATAAAATAGTGACAGAAATGCTGATCTCAGCGGTGTGTCACTCATGAGCTAAAAGTAAGTGGTTGCTGAGAACCAGCATCATAATCATTGCAGCCCAGGCCTTGAAAAGAGTCAAATCTACCTGAGAAGAGTCCTGGTTATTCATAATCTCCTGCACTCTCAGCCATCTGCTGATGATTATAAACAAGAAAAAGACAAAAAAACACAGCGACTCATGTGTGGTATCGCCTTATAGATAATACAGTTGTATGGTGCGTATTTCGCTTACCGGATGCTGTTGTGAGGAGTCACAACAACTGTATATGCCTTAGCTGGTATCTATCCCCACCAGCATCAGGGAATGCCGTGCTGCTGCCTGGGTCTCTTCCTGTCTCAATCCAAAGAGTTCCAGGAAAGGTTGTATAGAGAAGATCATAAAAAAGTGTGAGACCACTTTTCGGCGTTGCTGGCATATAGATGAATCCTCAGGATTGATAATATTCTTTTATTGAATTCAAGTCAACGCGTTTCAAGGGCGGAGCGCCCCCTTCATCAGGACAGTTTACAGAATAAAAGTTTACTCGCTACTGGATATGCTGATGATTAGCAGTTCTCTACTACAGAGAAAGGGAGAAAACTAGGTAGAAGACTGTCAGTCATCAGCAAGTGTGCAGGAAGAGCAGGAATTCATGAATAACCAGGACTCTTGTCAGGTGGCCGTGACTCTTTTCCAGGCCCAGTCTGCAATGATTGTGATGTTGGTTCTCGGCAACCACTTACTTTTAACTTAGAAATGACAGACCGCTGAAATCAACTCACCTGTCTCTACTTTATACTGCCGTTAGTATGGCAAAACCAAGAGGGAGTTGCGTAGACGTCTAGGAGAACATCTGGGCGATATCACGAATCAACGCGACACCCCAGTGGCCCGACATGTTAATGAACACCATGGTGGAGACTCGAACTGCATCCGAGCCATTGGAATTGATAAAATCCCACCACCAATACGGGGTGGTGATTGGGACCGTCTCCTGCTTCAACGAGAAGCACGTTGGACTTTCCAACTGGACACGGTATCCCCCAAAGGTTTGAATGAGTCCCTCCACTTTGGCTGCTTCCTTTAAGAATACCCCTTCAAGGTCTCTGTCTCTCATACAGATTTAATTAAAATAAATACCTAAAATTGCCTCACCCTGCCTTATTAAATCTCGGTTACCTGGGAGACATGGCATGTAATATCTATTAATTACCAGGTGTCACTTTTTGCTGACTACTGTTGAAAAATGAAATTAACAAGACCGCAAAAAATACCACTAAATAATCTATGCTGTATACCCACATCAGGGTTGCTGAGTGAATCTGTTGGACACATGTTCCGCTGCCCACAGATCCACCTCTATACGGAGCTTACATATCAATACGCCCGTATATACGGACCAAAAAATATATATATCTATGCTTTGTCCGTATTTTTATATTTGTAGGCTTATATTGTGTGCCTGTACAACATATCATTAATTTGTCCGACGCCCGATGTATACTCTATCTGTCTTATTTTTTTGCATGTCGCTAGCAGCAGCATCCGATTGACGACATGCAAATAAAACAACAGCACCTTTTTGATTGCAGCCCCATTATGGGAGTGAAGTTACCAGTACGATGGTTTGCTGGCACAACATAGATATAAATATTGACCTATGGAGGCTGTATACTGGAATCCAATAACTATCTTTGTGCATTGTGGCCTGGACACATCATTTCAGGCATTAACGCGATGATATTGGAAATATAATGTGCGCGTACTACTGCGCATGCCCAGCGCCCATTCGGCGTATGGGCATAACACGCAAAGTAAGGGCAAAACGCCATCACCGCCTGCCGCCGTACTAGGGGAAGGGCTGACGTCATCATGGCGTGCGACGTGCCGATATCCCGGCGCGAACCTTTAAAAGAGAGGACGCGTACACCTCCAGATCAGGTAAGACATATGCCTGCGGCACCAACCTGTGCACTACAAGAGGACAAGGGGTGCTTTTATCTGTCCCCCTTCTCTATCTTCACTGCGGCTGTGCACCTATCTGTGCGCTCCGCTTTAGTGACAAAAGGGAGGGAACTTTATTCTATCTGTCCCCTCTCTTTCATTCCCGTTGCCGGTCGCACATCCACCTGTGCGCCTTATTCTATAGGAGAGCCACCATTTCTGGTGACCCTCTTTCTGTATTTTCCGGCCCTTAGAAATTATATCCCCTGATGAGGGGAGGGGTTCTTCCCCCTACCCCAGAAACGTGCATGTAGGGATCCTTGTAGGGCCTTTTTAGGGACTACAATTCCAGGGCTAGGTTCCGGACGGGGGCCCAAATAGTGGGACACCCCGTGGCTAGTTTTTGGAGGCTTATTGTAGGGCTGTGAGGGCCAATTAGGGATAGAAAGGAAAAATCATCGTTTCTATTCCCTTTAAATATCCTCCAACTGCCGGAAAAGGACCACCCTGCCTGATAAAGACTCAAGAACACAGGTGCCTGGAGTACATCATACCTGTACGGTAGGACACCTGGTGGTGTGTCTTTCTTTCAAGCGGTGCCGCCGTGCACCTATATGCTGTGGATGCATTAGTGTACAATATGTAACACGGATATATATACATCCATGTCATTTTTGTGTTGTGTCTGTCGTTGTGCATATAGATTTTTTGTTGTTTAATATTTGTTATATGTCCACCTTGATGTGTCTTATATTGGCGCCTATATGTGCCAAACCCGACCACCTGTGGCTTGAATACTGATGTGTACCACTCTAATTGTCTAGACCTGGAAACATCATGTTTGGAATACATCAGTCATTTCACCTCTTGCCCTTGCGGACATTCTAGTATTGCCCTCAGTACAAGTCCCGTTATATCATAGGACACTGTGAGCAATCTACGACTACCTACCTCTTTATTTTTCATTTTGAGGAACAAAATCTCATTTATCTTATAAGAGCTATAATAAAAGCTAAGTTTTAACTTATCCAGATCACTAAAATACGATTTCAAAGATTCATGTGAGTGATTATATGTGAATAATCCATATGTAAGTTTATTTGCCGTTAGTATGGACAGCATAAAGTTGATGACAGGTTCCCTATAATATTGCCTTGGTTAAAATTCTGCATCATTTTCTATATTTCATAAGCTATGGCCCCTTGTTTTCCAAATCTTTTGTGCTGTCCCAATGTCCCAATATAGGCAGACCACGCCATTGCTATGGGGCCCGCAGCACAGGGGGGCCCGGAGCGCCCCCTCCGCTTATTTTAGGCAGTACTAGTAGTACACTACACACACTGTGGTGCAGGCGCAGCGGGCCCGCGGCACTTGTCTTTGATCGGCAGCCCGCCCCCCTCCCCCCGCATGTCTTGTATTAACCTGCCTCACTGCATGAACTTGATTCTCCCGGCCAGGCTGCAGGCGTGTTCTCTTTTCACACTGGCCAATCAGCACAAATCAGCAGCACAAATAGGCAGCTGCTGATTGGCCAGTGTTTGCAGGCAGCAGGAGCGGGCGCCACTTAAACCCATTCATTCTCTGACCTGACCCTGCACCGAGCTCAGCCCCAGCCCTAGACTGAAGGTCTGCCTGCCTGCCCGCCCGCTCCTGACCGGACACGGAGTCCCGGACGGTGGTCACCTTCTATTGATTGGTTGGTGTGCCGTGGTTGGTTTGTAGTTGTGTATGGGAACGGGAAGGGATAGATTAATGCAGCATTGCCTGCCACTGCCAGGCAGCAAGAGAACTCATAGGGAGGGGGGCTCATAGAGGACAGTCTGCTTTCCTCCTACTCTGTCCTGTATTAGCCTTTTACCCGTGAGTCCTCTATGAGCCCCCCAACCCCTAATGCCCCCCAAAATGCCCAGGGCCAGGGTGGAGAGGAGTAGAAGGAAAGATATATATTACATTTATATATACCCTGCACATGTAGAGGCACTTTTATTGTATATACATTTAGTCAGGGACTACTGGTTGCCTACTCTTGACATGTGTATTTGTATTGTGATTTTTATTGATTTAAAATTTAGCTTTTATTTGTTTATTAATAATAAATTATGAACATTTTGTATCTAACCTACTAAATAAAACTATCTCTGGACATCTCGTGTATGCTTCGTTTTTATTTTTTATTTCTGTTTGACACTGTGGTAAAACAGAAATAAAAAATAAAAACGAAGCATACTCGAGATGTCCAGAGATAGTTTTATTTAGTAGGTTAGATACAAAATGTTCATAATTTATTATTAATAAACAAATAAAAGCAAAATTTTAAATCAATAAAAATCACAATACAAATGCACATGTCAAGAGTAGGCAACCAGTAGTCCCCGAGTAGAAGGAAAGCACACTGTCCTGAGTATTTTGGGGAGCATTAAGGGTTTGGGGGGCTCATAGAGGACAGTCTGCTTTCCTCCTACTCTGTCCTGTATGAGCCCCCTAATGCCCCCATTACCCCAAAATGCCCAGGGGGGGGAGGAGTAGGAGGAAAGCACACTCTTCTGAGTCCCCCCCCCCCCCCCCCCCGAGTCCTCTATGAGCCTCCCAACCCCTAACGCCCCCATTACTCCAAAATGTCCAGGGTGGGGGACACTGTCCTCTATGAGCCTCCACCCCCCCCTCCTGAGTCCTCTATGAGCCCCCCAACCCCTGATGCCCCCCAAAATTCCCAGGGGGGAGAGGAGTAGAAGGAAAGCACACTGTCCTGAGCATTTTGGGGGGCTCATAGTGGACAGTGTGCTCTCCTACTCCTCCCCCCCCCCCCCCCCCGGGCATTAGGGATTCTTTAATGGGGGTGTGGCATGGGAGGAGCCAGGACACGAGGTGGGATGGGCCAGGGGTGGGTAGTGGGCGGGGTTAGGGGGCCCAATTCAGATGCTTGCTATGGGGCCCAGTGATTTCTATGTACACCCCTGTGCTGTCCACACAGAGGTCTTGTCCATAAAATGGTTGCCGAGGGAGGTCATGTGACCAAGCAAATCACCTCCATGTGATGTCTACTTCATTTAAATACACCGTACCTGCCATCTGCACTTGTTCTTTTGGGAGTTTAGTGCAGGTGCAGTGTATTTAAATAGAGGAGACATCACATGTCAGTGGCCATTTTATGGACAAGACCTCTATGTGAACAGCACAAAAGACTTGTCAAATGAAGGTGCATACCTTATGAAATATAGAAAATGGAGCAGAATTTCAACTAAGATTATATTATTAAGTGTTCAACAAAGATTATATTAAGTGCCATATAGTCATCGTATATGCACATTAGTCACAACTAGCCAGAGACTGGCCAACCCCTTTAATGCGTTAACCATGAAGTTTAGCTTGGCTGCAACTATATAGTACTTTATGTATAACAGTTCCTATATACAGTAGATCAAGTTGCCTGTGGTAATTTACAATCCTTGAAATGGATATTCATATTTGATATCTCCTTATCATAGGATTTTGGCGCCATATCTTGCATAGCATATAGGATACATAACAAGATGTTGTGGAATGACACACAGCATAATTAAAAAAGTAGCAGAAGACACTAAGATCAGTAATTTGGCTATTGGGAAACCTATAAAGATATACAGGTGAAACTCGAAAAATTTGAATATCGTGCAAAGTTCATTTATTTCAGTAATGCAACTTAAAAGGTGAAACTAACATATGAGACTTATTACATGCAAAGCGAGATATTTCAAGCCTTTATTTGTTATAATTTGGATGATTATGACTTACAGCTTATGAAACCCCAAAGTCACAATCTCAGGTACCCTTTGCTCAGGGGGTATGGATTAATTAGCTGACTAGAGTGTGACACTTTGAGCCTAGAATATTAAACCTTTTCACAAAATTCAAATTTTAAGCTGCATTACTGCAATTCCTTTTAATTTGCATTACTGAAATAAATGGACTTTTGCTCGACATTCTAATTTTTCGAGTTTCACCTGTATTATCAGTTAGATTGTGTCATTATTACCAAATAAAATGATTTATTTAAGGCATGATCAACCCTATTAAACCAGGCATAGCTATCCTGCTGAGTAAAATAATACCTGTCTTTTAACTCTAGAGTGAACTGCCAACAGAATATCTTCTTTTTTATTTGTATGCAATTTAGCAATTGAGAGCACCAAGGAGGCTGGCCGTAGCACTTGTAGCACCGCTAACGCTATGCTCCTGTGCTCTGTTCACTCCTCCCTCCCCTTTGATTGACAGGGTTAGACCTCTAGTCTAGCGCTATGTTCTTAGGAAATGTGCTGTGGCTCACTTATGTAACGTAACAAATAGTCATTGGTGGTCCACTGTGTAAATATTATGGTATACCGAGTCATTGGTGTTAGTGTGTCAGCACAATCATACATTCTACTGGGAATGCACAATTTTGTGCTCTGACTATGAGGTGGGTCTTAGCACTCATTAGTAGCATTGGAGCATCGGAACAAGGGGGATAGGGCTGTATTATCCTCCCAGCAGCTGTGCTCCTCTGCTCTCAATGAAGCCATCAGCGCCTCCAGTTCCAGGTGGACTAAGATAGTCAGTGCTTGAACACTCTAAAGCTGCGTTGCTTGGGCAGCAGCAGCAGAAAATCAAGTATGGAAGCGCAGATGACATCAGTCCACCCGGAATCGCATTGACACCACAGCAGCATGTCACCAAATTCCCAGTAATCAAATACCCAATCAAAGCAGTGCACTTCACATTGCCCCAGTAGTCACCCCAGCAGCTGTTCAGCAGTATACGTTATATATATAATATATATATATATATATATATATATATATATAATTCACACAATTCACATGCATCATTTTTATTATTTTGTACTGTTAAAACAGGCATTTTTGGATCAAATAGTTTATAGGGATGCCAGCTACTGGATTGGACTGTATTTTGACAACAATATAAGGAATTGGACTTGGGTGAATTGTGAAACCTGCAAGGACTTTCAGTAAGTATACATTTTAATAGCAATGCAAATAAGTAAAGTCAGCTTACCTTCTCCAAAATGGCATTCTCAAGATGTTATCCTTGCTCAGACTACTGGGAGCACAATGAGTTCAATTCTAGAGAAGTGAAAGTGTTCAACAACAGGATGGTCATGATTCAATTAAAACATGCTAAAAACCTTGCATATCACACATGGAGGACCCATTGCTTACCCATTTCACAATAAATCCTTAGTCATAGCCTACACCTAGAAAAGAATGACTTCCTTTTACCTGAGTCTCCAGGTCACATGATTAACAACAGCCAATCATTAACAACAGTATAAAGTATTCAAATAATATAAACAACAGTTTTAAATAAAAACAATCAGTATTAGTAAATAATAGTTTACATCATAAAACTGCCCTTACTAAAGTCACCAATGGCCTGCTTCCTGCCAAGGCCAAACAACATTACTCTGTCCCCCTCTTCCTTAACCTGTCCTCTGCCTTTGACACAGTTGACCACTCCCTTCTTCTACAAACTCTCTCATTTCTTGGAGTCACGGACACATCACTGCTGCAGTCAGTTATTGGCCACAGCAGTCAACGTGACCTGTGTCCATACAGAGACTGAAATGCAGTGAAGAGCAGGTCAGTATGCTTCCCTCAACAGGTCCTGCTGGGTGGGGTATTTAGAAAACGATATAAAGTTGGGCAACACCCTTAAGTTTTTGCTAGTGGAAAAGTATGATGATATCATAATGCAATTGTTTTTAAATGCCTAAAGTGTCTTATAGAAAAGTGGACTTTATTCCCTCATATGGGTAATTTAGGTTCCAAAAGATCCAGATCCCTTGATGATGTGAACGCTCTGCTCTTTTTAACTGCTGCTGAAGTGCACCATCATGATGCCCGATGTTCTGGTTCATGTTTCACACTTTTTAAATTGCCTTTCTTTACTTTAAAAGGCTCAATTTCAAAAACACTCGTCCTGGTGATAACCATTGTGTACTGAAATCAAGCCGTTATAATTCGGAGAAGTGTAATAGTCAACAGAGCTGGATTTGTCAAAGGAAAGCCAGCAAACTATAAAGATGAGTGGAGAATGACATATCAAGTACTGTTGATATTTTTTATTACAACTATCCAGATGTCTCTGCAACTTAAAGTATACTGTATACTGACTAGACTATGTAACTACAACTATCTTTATCAGCAGCCAATGAAAATCAAAGGGCTCTTTTGTATTATCTCTGTAGTGTCACTACATGTGTGCATTTCTTTCAAAATTGTATAAATTATTACATTTGGAAGATGTTCTTGACAACCTATGTTTGCTTTTGGACAACGTTGTTACTGAATCTATTATAGTTGAACATATGCTTATTCTGCATAGAGAATAAAGTAAAAATGAAAAAATAAAATATAAATTACCATGGTAGACTGTTGTAGTTGTTACTTTTTCTTTATTTCTCTGCCAAAATTGTGCCTAAAAAACGTACATACAACGAATCATGTAAATAAAATATTTCATACAAATGCCTCATTGAATAAAGAAGAAAATCATGGTGATCCGAATAAAATGCAGGGAGTCCTACTGGGAACAGGGAGCATCTGAGTGATGACAATCTCTGCAGATAGTTTCAATATATGTTAGTGGTATATAAAGTAAGTAATAGTAAATTAACAAAAAGTCTTTGCATACTGAAGACCAAATGTGGGTTTCACCGTTTTCCAACCACTCATTGGTAATATGCTTCTGGGCAGCTGGCATATATCTCTGCACAGACGCAGAGACGGCTACTGTGTGCTAATCATGGGGCAATGGAGGTCATTTTAAAAGAAGGCAAGTACAGGTTTTCATAGTTCCTGCTGTCACCAATACTCTATACACAGCATTCAGGGAGTGGCAATGCTTAATGTTCCGTTCCAGCATCATGAGATCTCTGAGGGCTCGGAGTCTGTGTGAGTTGTTGGGTCTTAGAAGACCTAGATCAGCTCTGCAGTGAGGTTGTACAGCTGAGTACAACCTCTCTGGGGCTGTATTCCCCTTGTAACTGGGGCTACTATGTCAGTCTCAGCTACAGGAGAATTTAGCAATAAATAAATAAAATCTTATGTTAAATGTCACCCAAAAAGCTTGTATGACCTTATGGGGAGCACAAAAAAAACTGCCCCCACACATCGCATCAAATTTTGTAGCCCTGCCCCCGGCAACTACTATCGATATATCCTATATATGCAAATGACTGTTATGAAAAGGGGTTATAATTAAAAATATATATTTTAGTTGTACATTTATTGACAATAAATAAATAAATAAAAAACAGTTCTCCCCTTTTTTATATTTTCCTGGTTATAAAAAAAAAATAAAAACAGCAAAGGCTAAAATAAAAAATATAAACAAATAAAGCCTCATCTATCACCAAAAAAAAGTGCAACCATTATTTACATGACCAAATGTAAAAAAAATTATGGCTTTCAAAGACGCATGTTTTAAAAAAAATGGTCATGAAGGGGTTAAATGGCCTGGTCTGGTGTCAGTTAGATGGGCTTAAAAAGTTGTTTGAGATCACAAAAATCTGGCAAGACATGGTATGAAGTAACAAAACAAGCATTACTTGCCACCACGACACATCCTGCAGCAATGACGTCATGCTGACAACATGTGACCACTGAAGCCAATCACTGGATGTTTGTCATGGAAGCAATGATGTATGATGGTCTTGGATAGGTTTTCAAATAGATCCCATCTGACACTCATGGACTCCACTGACTAGTGGGGTAAAAAGATTTCTGGTATTTTTGACTGCAAGAATAGGGTTGCAGCAAGTGCAATTCCTACTATCAAAAATACCTAAAGGCCTATGAAACTCCTGAGGCTTTCAATGTAACAGTGAACAGAACCTAAACCAATAATATTGAGGTGCTTGTGAGATGTAATGTTTCTATTGAAATTTGCTATTTTAAAGTTTTTAGTGCACATTCTTGATTTTACTGAGGAGCAGTACTGGCTACACCTGTATGTCTGTCCACCTACTTCATCATTAAAATAACCACAAGCACTTATTGCAAATGCTATATAGATGTTGTTAACCTTTTGTCTAAACCTTTTGTCTGCTTTTTGCAGAGAAGGAAGGCAGTGAAATAGACCACTTCCTGTTTAGTAACATACAAACAATATGTGAGGTGACCAGGGATGCACCTAACCTTTCTGCTTCCTGAGGTGAAAATTAAAACCCATATGCCAACCACCCCCCCATCCCTATGCCAAATTCTTAACCTAAACTCTTCCCTCCTAACATTATATACAGCAGTACAAAACATACAGGGCAATAGATTGCTACATTCTTACACCCAGTGACGGCTCCTCTGATGTATATATTCTCTTTCCTCATCTCCTTCAGACCAGATCGCCATGAAGATTTCTTTCAGCCATGTCTCGTCTCTGCAGAAATTGACAAACAGATATCTTAGTTTCCAACATTTCCATCATTCTCCCACCTCCTGAACACCACATCCTGCCACCTCCAATACTGTGCCCGCTGTACTCCCCAAAACCACACTGTGGAAACAGTCCCCCTGAAAATAATATTACCACACAGTGCCCCCTTCAATGTTGGCAAGCAGTGCCCTAAAAAATAACTGCACCCAGCAAATAGTGCCCCTGACACTAATGATTAAACATAATGTACCCCAAAAATAATTGTGCTACACTGATACTTTGCCAGGGTGCCCCCCACCCCCCCACAGTAAAAGTGTTCCCCAATGTCCCACCAATAGTAATAATCCTCTGCCAGAGTGCACTTGGTAGTAAGAGAGCCTTACAGTGCCCCCAACAGTGCTAATGTCCCCACTGTGCCCCAGAAATAATAATGCTCCCATAGTGCCCATACTATAGTAATCATGTTCCACATAGTACCCTAAAAGTAAAAAAGCTCAACATAATGCCCCCAAGTAGTAATAATTCTCCTTAAAATGAGCAACAGTAGAAAAATACCACATAATATGAGCCAGTACAAAAAATGACCCTTATAATATGTGCCAGTGCATAAAGGCTACCTTATAATGTGTGCTAATACAAACAATTCCCCCATAGTATGCCAGTACAGAAAATGCCACAGTTGAGTGCCAGTACAAAAAATACCTCCTCTCAGTGCCCCTAGTAGAACCAAGTCCCCATAATGCCCCCATAATGTGTGCTAGTGCTCCCTACTGTGTATCAGTGCAAAAAATACCCCGTTTTAGTTAATCCAGTATAGCCAATGTCCCCATAGTGCCCCTATAACGTGTGCCAGTGCCCCCTTTGTGTGGGTCAGTACAAAAAAAACAATCTTAGTGCCCCAAAAGAGCTAATTTCTCCATAGCGCCCCCACACTGTGTGCCAATATAAAATATCCCTATATAGTGCCACTAGTAGATGCCCCCATAGTGCTCCTCTCTCCCCTTCCCCACAGTGCCCCCATAATCTGTGCCAGAATAAAATTCACCTTTATAGTGCCCGCAGTAGATGCCCCCATAGTTCTCCTCTGCCCCCTTCTCTATATTGACCACAACAGAATAGTGTCATCATGGGGCAGTGGGAGCATGGAGGTCATTTTAAAAGAAGGCAAGTACAGGTTTTCATAGTTCCTGCTGTCACCAATACTCTATACACAGCATTCAAAGAGCTCTGTGTGCAGAGATCAAGGAGTGGCAATGCTTAATGTTCCGTTCCAACATCATGAGATCTCTGAGGGCTGGGAGTCTGTGTGAGTTGTTGGGTCTTAGAAGACCTAGATCAGCTCTGCAGTGAGGTTATACAGCTGAGTACAACCTCTCTAGTAGAGTTGAGCGAACACCTGGATGTTCGGGTTCGAGAAGTTCGGCCGAACTTCCCGGAAATGTTCGTGTTCGGGATCCGAACCCGACCCGAACTTCGTCCCGAACCCGAACCCCATTTAAGTCAATGGGGACCCGAACTTTTCGGCACTAAAAAGGCTGTAAAACAGCCCAGGAAAGAGCTAGAGGGCTGCAAAAGGCAGCAACATGTAGGTAAATCCCCTGCAAACAAATGTGGATAGGGAAATGAATTAAAATAAAAAAAATAAAATAAAAAATTAACCAATATCAATTGGACAGAGGTCCCATAGCAGAGAATCTGGCTTCACTTCAGCAGAGAATCAGTCTCTTCATGCCATAGCAGAGAATCTGGCTTCATGTCAGCAGAGAATCAGTCTTCATGTCATAGCAGAGAATCAGGATTCACGTCACCCACCACTGGAACAGGCCACTGTCACACATTTAGGCCCTGGCACCCAGACAGAGGAGAGAGGTCCCGTAACAGAGAATCTGGCTTCATGTCAGCACAGAATCAGTCTTCATGTCATAGCAGAGAATCAGGCTTCACGTCTCCCACCACTGGAACAGGCCACTGTCACATATTTAGGCCCAGGCACCCAGGCAGAGGAGAGAGGTCCCGTAACAGAGAATCTGGCTTCATGTCAGCACAGAATCAGTCTTCATGTCATAGCAGAGAATCAGGCTTCACGTCACCCACCACTGGAACAGGCCACTGTCACATATTTAGGCCCCGGCACCCAGACAGAGGAGAGAGGTCCCGTAACAGAGAATCTGGCTTCATGTCAGCACAGAATCAGTCTTCATGTCATAGCAGAGAATCAGGCTTCACGTCACCCACCACTGGAACAGGCCACTGTCACATATTTAGGCCCAGGCACCCAGGCAGAGGAGAGAGGTCCTGTAACAGAGAATCTGGCTTCATGTCAGCACAGAATCAGTCTTCATGTCATAGCAGAGATTCATGCTTCACGTCACCCACCACTGGAACAGGCCACTGTCACATATTTAGGCCCCGGCACCCAGACAGAGGAGAGAGGTCCCGTGACAGAGAATCTGGCTTCATGTCAGCACAGAATCAGTCTTCATGTCATAGCAGAGAATCAGGCTTCACGTCACCCACCACTGGAACAGGCCACTGTCACATATTTAGGCCCCGGCACCCAGACAGAGGAGAGAGGTCCCGTAACAGAGAATCTGGCTTCATGTCAGCACAGAATCAGTCTTCATGTCATAGCAGAGAATCAGGCTTCACGTCACCCACCACTGGAACAGGCCACTGTCACATATTTAGGCCCAGGCACGCAGGCAGAGGAGAGAGGTCCCGTAACAGAGAATCTGGCTTCATGTCAGCACAGAATTAGTCTTCATGTCATAGCAGAGAATCAGGCTTCACGTCACCCACCACTGGAACAGGCCACTGTCACATATTTAGGCCCAGGCACCCAGGCAGAGGAGAGAGGTCCCGTAACAGAGAATCTGGCTTCATGTCAGCACAGAATCAGTCTTCATGTCATAGCAGAGAATCAGGCTTCACGTCACCCACCACTGGAACAGGCCACTGTCACATATTTAGGCCCCGGCACCCAGACAGAGGAGAGAGTGTCATGGTCTTACCTGCTTGCTGCTCTCCTTCGTTTGACATGTGCTGGCGGCCATCTTGGGTCCTGGGTTTCTTGTAGCCTTCCACCCTGCGGCTCCTCCTTCCCCTGGGAGGAGCTGGATGCCTAGCTCATATATATAGGAGGTCTGCGGCTTCAGTTCCTTGCTTGGTCCTCTTGTGTTCACATGCTTCTAAGACTGCTGCTGCTTCTGGTTCCTGATCCTGGCTTCGTCTGACTACCCTGCTGGTTCCTGATCCTGGCTTCGTCTGACTACCCTGCTGGTTCCTGATCCTGGCTTCGTCTGACTACCCTGCTGGTTCCTGATCCTGGCTTCGTCTGACTACCCTTCTGGTTCCTGACCTCTGGCTTCGCAAAGACTCTGCTCGGTTTCACCATCCGTTTGGACTTTTGCTTTACAGCTTTATTTTCAATAAAGCCTTCTTATTTTCATTTATCTCTTGTTGTACGTCTGGTTCATGGTTCCGTGACATTAGGACCAAGCCATGAATTCTGACGGTACAGGGCCATCCTCGCTACCCACGCTGGTTGCCAGACTTGATCAGCAGGATCACCTGTTGGGTCGGTTCGCTGTGGCGTTGCAAACCCTGCTTGAACGCACGGCTCATTTCGCTCCCGTTGCCGATGGGTCGGTTGTCGCTCCTGGGCTCGCTCCTACTGCCGCTCCGGTTGTTGCGCCAGAGTCTACCCCGACACCTGTTGTTGCGCCTGCGGTGTTTCGGGGTATGACCGGTTCTGCCCCTCTTCCACAGCGCTTTGGGGGAGAGCCAACTCAGTGCCGAGGTTTCCTTAACCAGGTGGGCATTTATTTCGAGTTGCTGCCACATGCCTTTCCTACTGAGAGATCAAAGGTGGGCTTCTTGATCTCGCTGCTCTCGGACAAGGCCTTGGCCTGGGCCAGCCCTTTATGGGAGAACAACAATCCGGTGGTTGCCGAGTTTTCCGGTTTTGTTGCTTCTCTTCGGAAGGTATTCGATGTGCCGGCTCGTGCTGCCTCTGCTGCGAAGCTCCTTATGTCCATCAGACAGGGTTCACGATCCGTAGCTGAATACGCCATTGAGTTTCGTACCCTGGCAGCAGAGGTGGGCTGGAATAATGATGCTCTGGTCGCTGCTTTCTCTCATGGTCTCTCGGATGCCTTGAAGGATGAGGTTGCAGCTAAGGACCTACCAGTTGAGCTCGAGTCTCTTATTTCTTTCCTGATTTTGATTGACACCAGACTCAGGGAGAGACCTTCCTTTAAGGAGAACCTGCGGAGGTCTTCTAACAGATTGGTGCCTACGTTTGCTGTCCCACCCGTGCCTCCCTCTCCTCCCACGCCTCCTGGGGATGACTTGTCTGGGGGTGAACCCATGCAGCTGGGGTTTGCTCGCCTGTCCGAGGGGGAGAGGGCACTCCGGAGACGCGAGGGCCGATGCATGTACTGTGGTCTCGGTGGGCATTTTCGGTTGGCATGTCCGAACCGTCCGGGAAACGCTCGTACCCTGAGATCCTGTCGGGGGCAGATCTTGGGTGGAGTCTCCTCGTCCCCGGTTTCCTGTGTTGACAAACCACTGATCACTGTTGTCCTCTCCTGGGTCGGGGGCTCGGTGACGACCCAGGCGTTGGTGGACTCTGGTGCTGGTGGTTTGTTCATTGATAGTGTGTTCGCTGCCGCCAATTCCATTCCTCTGCAGGCTCGAGGTTCCCCACTGGCTCTTGAGGCGATAGACGGCAGACCCCTTCTGCCGCCACACGTGACTCATGAGACCCTTCCAGTGGGGATAGCCATTGGTGCCGTTCACAGAGAGTCGGTCTGCCTCCAGGTTATTTCGTCTCCAAACTACTCGGTGGTCTTGGGGTACCCCTGGCTCCAGAAGCATAATCCGACTTTCGATTGGAGATCGGTCGAGATCCTCTCGTGGTCACCGCAGTGTGGGGCTAGTTGCATCCATGGGTCTGTCAAGTTGCTGTGTACTTCCTCGGACTCTCTGTTGCCTCCTGAATACGAGGAGTACCGGGATGTATTCGATAAGGTGCGCGCGGTTGCCCTACCTCCGCACCGCCCATACGATTGTGCCATAGAGTTACAATCTGGTGCCGTTCCTCCTCGTGGCAAAGTCTATCCACTGTCGGTAGCGGAGAATGAGGCCATGGAGGAGTACGTGAGGGAGGCGCTTTCACGCGGACACATTCGCAAATCTTCGTCCCCGGCAGGGGCTGGATTTTTCTTTGTGAAAAAGAAGGGCGGTGAGTTGAGGCCTTGCATCGATTACAGGGGTCTCAATCGCATCACGATCAAGAACGCTTACCCGATACCCTTGATTTCCGAGCTGTTCGATCGCCTTAAAGGGGCCACGGTCTTTACCAAACTCGACCTGAGGGCGGCATATAACCTGGTAAGGATCAAGGCGGGCGATGAGTGGAAGACCGCGTTTAACACCAGGACCGGTCATTACGAATCCTTGGTTATGCCCTTTGGGTTGTGCAATGCGCCCGCAGTCTTTCAGGAATTCATCAACGATGTTTTCCGTGACCTGTTGCAGCAGTGTGTGGTAGTCTATTTGGATGACATCTTGGTATATTCTGAATCCATGGAGGCCCACATTCTGGATGTCAGACGAGTGTTGCAACGGTTACGAGAGAACAAGCTGTTCGGTAAGCTTGAGAAATGCGAATTTCACCGATCCCAGGTAACCTTCTTAGGTTACATCATTTCCGCTGAGGGGTTCTCCATGGATCCTGAGAAGGTTTCGGCTGTCTTACAGTGGCCCCAGCCCAGTGGTCTTCGTTCCCTGCAGCGCTTTTTGGGCTTCGCCAATTATTATCGGAAGTTCATCAGGGACTTTTCCATGCTGGCCAAGCCTCTCACGGATCTGACCAGGAAGGGCAGTAATTCCCAGGTCTGGCCGCTCGAGGCCATCCGAGCTTTTGAGGCCCTAAAGTCCGCCTTTGTGTCGGCTCCGATTCTGTCGCATCCCAACCCTGGGTTGCCCTTTGTCCTCGAGGTGGACGCGTCTGAGACGGGAGTAGGCGCCCTTCTGTCTCAGCGTAGAACACCAGAGGGTCCTCTGCTTCCTTGTGGGTTTTACTCCCGGAAACTGTCTTCCGCGGAGTGCAACTATCAGATTGGTGACAGGGAGTTATTGGCCATCGTGCAGGCCCTTAAAGAATGGAGGCACTTGCTCGAGGGTTCGGTGGTTCCGGTTCTCATCCTGACGGACCACAAGAATCTGACCTACCTTTCTGAGGCCAAGAGATTGACACCACGTCAGGCCAGATGGGCTCTGTTCTTGTCACGTTTTAATTACGTGGTCTCCTACCTACCCGGTTCCAAGAACATCAGGGCGGATGCCTTATCACGGCAGTACTCCGAGCTGTCCAGGGAGGAGTCGATTCCGACTTCGGTCATACCTCCGAATCATATCCTGGCCGCCATTCGCACCAGCCTGACCTCTCCCCTGGGTGAGCAGATTTTGGCGGCTCAATCTGGTGCTCCCTCTGGGAGACCCAACGGCAGATGTTTTGTGCCTGAGGAGTTGCGCACTCGGTTGTTGCGAACCTACCATAACTCCAAGACCGCGGGGCATCCTGGAAAGAATCAGCTGTCCTGGGCTGTTTCACGTCTGTTCTGGTGGCCTTCCCTACGTTCCGACATCGCCGCATATGTAGCGGCATGCTCCGTTTGTGCCCAGAGTAAGTCCCCTCGGCACCTTCCGTTGGGCCTTCTGCAACCCATAGCCACCGGGGAGCGCCCATGGTCACACCTGGGGATGGATTTCATTGTGGACCTCCCTGCATCCCGAGGCCATACGGTCATTCTCATGATTGTGGATCGGTTTTCCAAAATGTGCCACTGTGTTCCTCTCAAGAAGTTACCCTCTGCACAAGAGTTGGCCACGATTTTTGCCAGGGAGGTCTTCCGGTTGCACGGTTTGCCTAAGGAGATTGTGTCGGATCGGGGGAGTCAGTTTGTGTCCAGGTTCTGGCGCGCCTTTTGCTCCCAGTTGGGGATTCATCTCTCCTTCTCCTCGGCCTACCACCCTCAGTCCAATGGGGCCGCAGAACGATCCAATCAGGCCTTGGAGCAATTCCTTCGTTGCTATGTCTCCGATCACCAAGACAATTGGGTTGACCTCCTGCCTTGGGCTGAGCTTGCCAGGAACACGGCGGTGAACTCTTCCTCTGGGACGTCTCCCTTCATGGCCAATTATGGGTTCCAACCTGCCGTGTTACCGGAGGTATTCTCTCCCCAGGATATTCCGGCTGTGGAGGATCACCTTTCCGTCCTACGTGCTTCTTGGGTACAGATCCAGAAGTCCCTTGAGGTCTCTGCGCAGCGCCAGAGATTCCAGGCTGATCGCAGACGAGCGCCTGCTCCTTCCTACCAGGTCGGAGACCGTGTATGGTTGTCCACCCGCAACCTCAACCTTCGAGTGCCCACTCCCAAGCTGGCGCCTCGCTTTGTTGGTCCCTTCCGAGTGCTTCGCAGGGTAAACCCGGTAGCCTATGCCCTTGCGCTTCCTCCTGGCATGCGGATCTCCAACGTGTTTCATGTCTCCCTGTTGAAGCCACTGGTGTGTAATCGTTTCACTTCCTCGGTTCCTCGGCCTCGTCCGGTCCAAGTGGGCAATCGTGAGGAATATGAGGTGAGCAATATCCTGGACTCACGCCTGGTCCGCGGTCGGTTGCAGTTTTTGGTCCATTGGCGTGGTTATGGTCCAGAGGAGCGTTCCTGGGTTCCCTCCGCAGATGTCCATGCTCCTGCCTTGCTCCGAGCCTTCCACGCACGCTTCCCTCAGAAACCGTTTTGTGCTCCGCGGAGGAGGGGCCCTTGAGGGGGAGGTACTGTCATGGTCTTACCTGCTTGCTGCTCTCCTTCGTTTGACATGTGCTGGCGGCCATCTTGGGTCCTGGGTTTCTTGTAGCCTTCCACCCTGCGGCTCCTCCTTCCCCTGGGAGGAGCTGGATGCCTAGCTCATATATATAGGAGGTCTGCGGCTTCAGTTCCTTGCTTGGTCCTCTTGTGTTCACATGCTTCTAAGACTGCTGCTGCTTCTGGTTCCTGATCCTGGCTTCGTCTGACTACCCTGCTGGTTCCTGATCCTGGCTTCGTCTGACTACCCTGCTGGTTCCTGATCCTGGCTTCGTCTGACTACCCTGCTGGTTCCTGATCCTGGCTTCGTCTGACTACCCTTCTGGTTCCTGACCTCTGGCTTCGCAAAGACTCTGCTCGGTTTCACCATCCGTTTGGACTTTTGCTTTACAGCTTTATTTTCAATAAAGCCTTCTTATTTTCATTTATCTCTTGTTGTACGTCTGGTTCATGGTTCCGTGACAGAGAGGTCCCGTAACAGAGAATCTGGCTTCATGTCAGCACAGAATCAGTCTTCATGTCATAGCAGAGAATCAGGCTTCACGTCACCCACCACTGGAACAGGCTACTGTCACATATTTAGGCCCCGGCACCCAGACAGAGGAGAGAGGTCCCGTAACAGAGAATCTGGCTTCATGTCAGCACAGAATCAGTCTTCATGTCATAGCAGAGAATCAGGCTTCACGTCACCCACCACTGGAACAGGCCACTGTCACATATTTAGGCCCCGGCACCCAGACAGAAGAGAGAGGTCCCGTAACAGAGAATCTGGCTTCATGTCAGCACAGAATCAGTCTTAATGTCATAGCAGAGAATCAGGCTTCACGTCACCTACCACTGGAACAGGCCACTGTCACATATTTAGGCCCTGGCACCCAGGCAGAGGAGAGAGGTCCCGTAACAGAGAATCTGGCTTCATGTCAGCACAGAATCAGTCTTCATGTCATAGCAGAGAATCAGGCTTCACGTCACCCACCACTGGAACAGGCCACTGTCACATATTTAGGCCCCTGCACCCAGACAGAGGAGAGAGGTCCCGTAACAGAGAATCTGGCTTCATGTCAGCACAGAATCAGTCTTCATGTCATAGCAGAGAATCAGGCTTCACGTCACCCACCACTGGAACAGGCCACTGTCACATATTTAGGCCCCGGCACCCAGACAGAGGAGAGAGGTCCCGTAACAGAGAATCTGGCTTTATGTCAGCACAGAATCAGTCTTCATGTCATAGCAGAGAATCAGGCTTCACGTCACCCACCACTGGAACAGGCCACTGTCACATATTTAGGCCCCGGCACCCAGACAGAAGAGAGAGGTCCCGTAACAGAGAATCTGGCTTCATGTCAGCACAGAATCAGTCTTCATGTCATAGCAGAGAATCAGGCTTCACGTCACCTACCACTGGAACAGGCCACTGTCACATATTTAGGCCCCGGCACCCAGGCAGAGGAGAGAGGTCCCGTAACAGAGAATCTGGCTTCATGTCAGCACAGAATCAGTCTTCATGTCATAAAAGAGAATCAGGCTTCACGTCACCCACCACTGGAACAGGCCACTGTCACATATTTAGGCCCCTGCACCCAGACAGAGGAGAGAGGTCCCGTAACAGAGAATCTGGCTTCATGTCAGCACAGAATCAGTCTTCATGTCATAGCAGAGAATCAGGCTTCACGTCACCCACCACTGGAACAGGCCACTGTCACATATTTAGGCCCAGGCACACAGGCAGAGGAGAGAGGTCCCGTAACAGAGAATCTGGATTCATGTCAGCACAGAATCAGTCTTCATGTTATAGCAGAGAATCAGGCTTCACGTCACCCACCACTGGAACAGGCCACTGTCCCATATTTAGGCCCCTGCACCCAGACAGAGGAGAGGTTCATTCAACTTTGGGTTGCCCCGCAATATAATGGTAAAATGAAAATAAAAATAGGATTGAATGAGGAAGTGCCCTGGAGTACAATAATATATTGTTAAGGGGAGGTAGTTAATGTCTAATCTGCACAAGGAATGGACAGGTCCTGTGGGTTCCATGCCTGGTTCATTTTTATGAACGTCAGCTTGTCCACATTGGCTGTAGACAGGCGGCTGCGTTTGTCTGTAATGACGCCCCCTGCCGTGCTGAATACACGTTCAGACAAAACGCTGGCCGCCGGGCAGGCCAGCACCTCCAAGGCATAAAAGGCTAGCTCTGGCCACGTGGACAATTTGGAGACCCAGAAGTTGAATGGGGCCGAACCATCAGTCAGTACGTGGAGGGGTGTGCACAGGTACTGTTCCACCATGTTAGTGAAATGTTGCCTCCTGCTAAAACGTTCCGTATCAAGTGGTGGTGCAGTTAGCTGTGGCGTGGTGACAAAACTTTTCCACATCTCTGCCATGCTAACCCTGCCCTCAGAGGAGTTGGCCGTGACACAGCTGCGTTGGCGACCTCTTGCTCCTCCTCTGCCTTCGCCTTGGGCTTCCACTGGTTCCCCTGTGACATTTGGGAATGCTCTCAGTAGCGCGTCTACCAACGTGCGCTTGTTCTCGCGCATCTTCCTATCACGCTCCAGTGTAGGAAGTAAGGTGGGCACATTGTCTTTGTACCGGGGATCCAGCAGGGTGGCAACCCAGTAGTCCGCACAAGTTAAAATGTGGGCAACTCTGCTGTCGTTGCGCAGGCACTTCAGCATGTAGTCGCTCATGTGTGCCAGGCTGCCCAGAGGTAAGGACAAGCTGTCCTCTGTGGGAGGCGTATCGTCATCGTCCTGTGTTTCCCCCCAGCCATGCACCAGTGATGGGCCCAAGCTGCTTTGGGTGCCACCCCACTGTGAACATGCTTCATCCTCATCCTCCTCCACCTCCTCCTCATCCTCGTCCTCCTCGTCCTCCAGTAGTGGGCCCTGTCTGGCCACATTTGTACCTGGCCTCTGCTGTTGCAAAAAACCTCCCTCTGAGTCACTTCGAAGAGACTGGCCTGAAAGTGCTAAAAATGACCCCTCTTCCTCCTCTTCCTCCTGGGCCACCTCCTCTTCCATCATCGCCCAAAGTGTTTTCTCAAGGAGACATAGAAGTGGTATTGTAACGCTGATAACGGCGTCATCGCCACTGGCCATGTTGGTGGAGTACTCGAAACAGCGCAACAGGGCACACAGGTCTCGCATGGAGGCCCAGTCATTGGTGGTGAAGTGGTGCTGTTCCGCAGTGCGACTGACCCTTGCTTGCTGCTGCTCGCACAGTCTGTCCAGCATGTGCAAGGTGGAGTTCCACCTGGTGGGCACGTCGAATATGAGGCGGTGAGCGGGAAGGCCGAAGTTACGCTGTAGCGCAGACAGGCGAGCAGCGGCAGGGTGTGAACGCCGGAAGCGCGAACAGACGTCACGCACTTTATGCAGCAGCTCTGACATGTCGGGGTAGTTGCGAATGAACTTCTGCACCACCAAATTCAGCACATGCGCCAGGCAAGGGATGTGCGTCAAACCGGCTAGTCCCAGAGCTGCAACGAGATTTTGCCCATTATCGCACACCACCAGGCCGGGCTTGAGGCTCACCGGCAGCAACCACTCGTCGGTCTGTTGTTCTATACCCCCCCACAACTCCTGTGCGGTGTGGGGCCTGTCCCCCAAACATATGATTTTCAGAACGGCCTGCTGACGTTTACCCCGGGCTGTGCTGAAGTTGGTGGTGAAGGTGTGTGGCTGACTGGATGAGCAGGTGGAAGAAGAGGAGGAGGAAGCTGAGTAGGAGGAGGAGGAGACAGGAGGCAAAGAATGTTGCCCTGCGATCCTTGGCGGCGGAAGGACGTGCGCCAAACAGCTCTCCGCCTGGGGCCCAGCCGCCACTACATTTACCCAGTGTGCAGTTAGGGAGATATAGCGTCCCTGGCCGTGCTTACTGGTCCACGTATCTGTGGTTAGGTGGACCTTGCCACAGATGGCGTTGCGCAGTGCACACTTGATTTTATCGGATACTTGGTTGTGCAGGGAAGGCACGGCTCTCTTGGAGAAGTAGTGCCGGCTGGGAACAACATACTGTGGGACAGCAAGCGACATGAGCTGTTTGAAGCTGTCTGTCTTCACCAGCCTAAATGACAGCATTTCATAGGCCAGTAGTTTAGAAATGCTGGCATTCAGGGCCAGGGATCGAGGGTGGCTAGGTGGGAATTTACGCTTTCTCTCAAATGTTTGTGAGATGGAGAGCTGAACACTGCCGTGTGACATGGTTGAGATGCTTGGTGACGCAGGTGGTGGTGTTGGTGGTACATCCCATGTTTGCTGTTCGGCAAGTGCCAACGTCCCTCCAGAGGCGGAGGAAGAGGCCGAGGCGGCGGCAGCAGCAGAAGAGGCCGAGGCGGCAGCAGCAGAAGAGGTAGCAGGGGGAGCCTGAGGGACTTCCTTGTTTTTAAGGTGTTTACTCCACTGCAGTTCAAGCTTTGCATGCAGGTGCCTGGTCATGCAGGTTGTGCTAAGGTTCAGAACGTTAATGCCTCGCTTCAGGCTCTGATGGCACAGCGTGCAAACCACTCGGGTCTTGTCGTCAGCACATTGTTTGAAGAAGTGCCATGCCAGGAAACTCCTTGAAGCTGCCTTTGGGGTGCTCGGTCCCAGATGGCGGCGGTCAGTAGCAGGCGGAGTCTCTTGGCGGCGGGTGTTCTGCTTTTGCCCACTGCTCCCTTTTTGTCTTTTGCTACGCTGTTGGCTTGGTCTCACCACTGCCTCTTCCTCCGAACTGTGAAAGTCAGTGGCACGACCTTCATTCCATGTGGGGTCTAGGACCTCATTGTCCCCTGCATCGTCTTCCACCCAGTCTTCCTCCCTGACCTCCTGTTCAGTCTGCACACTGCAGAAAGATGCAGCAGTTGGCACCTGTGTTTCGTCATCATCAGAGACGTGCTGAGGTGGTATTCCCATGTCCTCATCATCAGGAAACATAAGTGGTTGTGCGTTAGTGCATTCTATCTCTTCCACCCCTGGGGAAGGGCTAGGTGGATGCCCTTGGGAAACCCTGCCAGCAGAGTCTTCAAACAGCATAAGAGATTGCTGCATAACTTGAGGCTCAGACAGTTTCCATGATATGCATGGGGGTGATGTGACAGACTGATGGGCTTGGTTTTCATGCGCCATCTGTGCGCTTTCTGCAGAAGACTGGGTGGGAGATAATGTGAACGTGCTGGATGCACTGTCGGCCACCCAATTGACTAATGCCTGTACCTGCTCAGGCCTTACCATCCTTAGAACGGCATTGGGCCCCACCAAATATCCCTGTAAATTCTGGCGGCTACTGTGACCTGAGGTAGTTGGTACACTAGGACGTGTGGCTGTGGCAGAACGGCCACGTCCTCTCCCAGCACCAGAGGGTCCACTAACACCACCACGACCATGTCCACGTCCGCGTCCCTTACTAAATGTTTTCCTCATTGTTCCCGTTCACCACAATAAGAAAAATATTATTCGGGCCAATGTATTGAATTAAAATTCAGGCCTTTTTTTTACAGACACCTAACACTGTCTGGCTATCTATTTAGGTACCGTATTACACTAATACAGGCACACCAGTAATGACAGATTTAGCTGAATATAAATGTGAGGCCTATTTTTTAGGCGCTGTGTGACAGGTATACGTTTAATCACAGAATTAGACTTGTATCTGCACTGTAGCGTGTGTGTTAAGTTTTTCAGAATGACCCTATCAGCACCTTGAATCTAATATACCCTTTTAGGGATAGATTTAAAGTAGGCCTGATACAGCAGAAACCACAATTATTTTTTAGAATGGCAAATTTGTGAATTGTTTTTCAACCCAGAACAAAAACTGTGCTTTTACGGTCACTAAAAATAACTTGACCAGCTAAAACAGT
Source organism: Bufo bufo (assembly GCF_905171765.1). Classification (NCBI taxonomy): domain Eukaryota; kingdom Metazoa; phylum Chordata; class Amphibia; order Anura; family Bufonidae; genus Bufo; species Bufo bufo. The sequence continues at coordinate 65,551,033 of NC_053394.1, forward strand.
ACTGATTTGGAGGAATATAAATGTCAGGCCTATTTTTTAGGCGCTGGGTGACAGGTATACGTTTAATCACAGAATTAGACTTGTATCTGCACTGTAGCGTGTGTGTTAAGTTTTTCAGAATGACCCTATCAGCACCTTGAATCTAATATACCCTTTTAGGGATAGATTTAAAGTAGGCCTGATATAGCAGAAACTACTAATTTTGAGAATGGCAAATTTGGGAATTGTTTTTCAACCAAGAACAAAAACTGTGCTTTTACGGTCACTAAAAATAACTTGACCAGCTAAAACAGTACTGATTTGGAGGAATATAAATGTCAGGCCTATTTTTTAGGCGCTGGGTGACAGGCTCAACTTTCCCCTGATGTAGTATATGGCCAAAAAATAACCACACTATTGATGGTTAAATGCACTTGGGTGACACAGGCTCAGCCTGCACCTGATGTAGGATATAGCAAAAAATAACTACACTATTGATGGTTAAATGCACTTGGTGGTAGCTTGTGCTGGCGCACCACAAGCCACAAAATGGCCGCCGATCACCCCAGAAAAAAGTAATATAAAAAGGCAGCCTAAAAAAAGTGAGCAATTGAATATTAGCACTTCAATGATCCACAGCTGGAGATCGATCACAGAATGAAGTCTTTTGGAGGAGTTAATCTGCCTAATCTCGCCCTAACGTCGCAGCAGCAACCTCTCCCTATGCTTGTATCAGCAGAGTGACGTGCAGCGCTACGTGACCCAATCGTATATAGAGGCTGGGTCACATGCTGCACTGGCCAATCACAGCCATGCCAATAGTAGGCAAGGCTGTGATGGCCTCTTGGGGCAAGTAGTATGATGCTTGTTGATTGGCTGCTTTGCAGCCTTTCAAAAAGCGCCAAGAAAGCGCCGAACACCGAACCCGGACTTTTACAAAAACAGTTCGGGTTCGCTCATCCCTACTCTCTAGGGCTGTATTCCCCTTGTAACTGGGGCTACTATGTCAGTCCCAGCTCTAGGAGAATTTAGCAATAAATAAATAAAATCTTATGTTAAATGTCTCCCAAAAAGCTTGTATGACCTTATGGGGAGCACAAAAACTGCCCCCACACATCGCATCAAAGTTTCTAGCCCTGCCCCCGGCAACTACAATCCATATATTATATATATATGCAAATGACCGTTATGAAAAGGGGTTATAATTAAAAATATATATTTAAGGCTACTTTCACACTGGCGTTTTGGATTTCCGTTTGTGAGATCTGTTCAGGGCTCTCACAAGCGGTCCAAAACGGATCAGTTTTGCCCTAATCCATTCTGAATGGAAAAGGATCCGCTCAGAATGCATCAGTTTGCCTCTGTTCTGTCTCCATTCCGCTTTGTAGGCGGACACCAAAACGCTGTTTGCAGCGTTTTGGTGTCCGTCTGTCAAAACTGAGCCAAACGGATCCGTTCTGACACACAATGTAAGTCAATGGGGACGGATTCGTTTTCTATGACACAATAGAAAACGGATCGGTCCTCCATTCACTTTCAATGGTGTTCAAGATGGATCCGTCTTGGCTATGTTAAAGATAATACAAACGGATTCGTTCTAAACGGATGCAGACAGATGTATTATCTGAATGGATTGTCTGTGCAGATCCATGACAGATCCGCACCAAACGCGAGTGTGAAAGTAGCCTAAAGGGATTCTGTTACCTCTCATAACACAAATTCGGATTTTAAACCAGTCATGCTCCACAGCTTACCTTGAATCGGCTGTGCTGTTCTATATTGTAATCCGTCCAGTAGTTTTGCAGAAAAACGACTTTTATAATTATGCCAATTAACCCTGAAGGTGCCCAGAGGGGCGTTATGTTCCCCTTTGTGTGCCCAGTAACGCCCCTCTTACAGTGCCCAAAACGCCTTCCTCCAGAATCCCTAACCGCCCACAGCGTCTCATCCCTCTCCTCCCCCTCCCTGATGGCCGAGCGAAGTCTCGCGCAGACGCAGTACCCACTGAGGGCTGCGCCAGTGCGATTTGCTGGAGACTGAGTGCAGGAGCTTCATCGTCGTCACTGGGCATGCGCGGAGCCCAGTGACGTCCGATGCTCGCTCTTCCCTCAGTCTCCAGCAAATCGCACTGGCGCAGCCCTCAGTGGGTACTGCGTCTGCGCGAGACTTCGCTCGGCCATCAGGGAGGGGGAGGAGAGGGATGAGACGCTGTGGGCGGTTAGGGATTCTGGAGGAAGGCGTTTTGGGCACTGTAAGAGGGGCGTTACTGGGCACACAAAGGGGAACATAACGCCCCTCTGGGCACCTTCAGGGTTAATTGGCATAATTATAAAAGTCGTTTTTCTGCAAAACTACTGGACGGATTACAATATAGAACAGCACAGCCGATTCAAGGTAAGCTGTGGAGCATGACTGGTTTAAAATCCGAATTTGTGTTATGAGAGGTGACAGAATCCCTTTAAGTTGCACATTTATTGACAATAAATAAATAAATAAATAAATAAAAAACTGAGTATTTCTCCCCTTTTTTATATTTTCCCGGTTATAAAAAAAATAAAAACAGCAAAGGCTAAAATAAAAATAAATAAATAAATAAATAAAGCCCCATCTATCACCAAAAAAAAAGTGCAAACATTATTTACATAACCAAATGGGAAAAAACATTATGGCTTTCAAAGGCGCATGTTTAAAAAAAAAAAAAAGGTCATGAAGGGGTTAAATGGCCTGGTCTGGTGTCAGTTAGATGGGCTTAAAAAGTTGTTTGAGATCACAAAAATCTGGGAGGCAAGACATGGTATGAAGTAACAAAACAAGCATTACTTGCCACCACGACACATCCTGCAGCAATGACGTCATGCTGACAACATGTGACCACTGAAGCCAATCACTGGATGTTTGTCATGGAAGCAATGATGTATGATGGTCTTGGATAGGTTTTCAAATAGATCCCATCTGACACTCATGGACTCCACTGACTAGTGGGGTAAAAAGATTTCTGGTATTTTTGACTGCAAGAATAGGGTTGCAGCAAGTGCAATTCCTACTATCAAAAATACCTAAAGATCTATGAAACTCCTGAGGCTTTCTATGTAACAGTGAACAGAACCTAAACCAATAATATTGAGGTGCTTGTGAGATGTAATGTTTCTATTGAAATTTGCTATTTTAAAGTTTTTAGTGCACATTCTTGATTTTACTGAGGAGCAGTACTGGCTACACCTGTATGTCTGTCCACCTACTTCATCATTAAAATAACCACAAGCACTTATTGTAAATGCTATATAGATGTTGTTGACCTTTTGTCTAAACTAAATTAGGTTAGTGAAAATATATTGCTTTTTGCAGAGAAGGAAGGCAGTGAAATAGACCACTTCCTGTTTTAGTAACATACAAACAATATGTGAGGTGACCAGGGATGCACCTAACCTTTCTGCTGCCTGAGGCGAAAATTTAAATGAAAACCCATATGCCAACCACCCCCCCCCCCCCCATACCTATGCCAAATTCTTATCCTAAATTCTTCCCTCCTAGCATTATATACAGCAGTACAAAACATACGGGGCAATAGATTGCTACATTCTTACACCCAGTGACGGCTCCTCTGATGTATATATTCTCTTTCCTCATCTCCTTCAGACCAGATCGCCATGAAGATTTCTTTCAGCCATGTCTCTTCTCTGCAGAAATTGACAAACAGATATCTTAGTTTCCAACTTTTCCATCATTCTCACACCTCCTGAAAATAACTGCAGCCAGCAAATAGTGCCCCTGACACTAATGATTAAACATAATGTACCCCAAAAATAATTGTGCTACACTGATACTGTGCCAGGGTGCCTCCCCCCCGAAAGTAAAAGTGTTCCCCAATGTCCCACCAATAGTCATAATCTTCTGCCAGAGTGCACTTGGTATTAATAAAGCCCCTACAGTGGCCCCAACAGTACTAATGTCCCCACTGTGCCCCAGAAGTAATAATGCTCCCATTGTGCCCATGCTATAGTAATCATGTTCCACATAGTACCCTAAAAGTAAAAAAAGCTCAACATAATGCCTCCAAGTAGTAATAATTCTCCTTATAATGAGTGACAGTAGAAAAATACCACCTAATATGAGCCAGTACAAAAAATGCCCCTTATAATTTGTGCCAGTGCAAAATGCCACCTTATAATGTGTGCTAGTACAAAAAATTCCCCCATTGTATGCCAGTACAGAAAATGCCACAGTTGAGTGCCAGTACAAAAAATACCTCCTCTCAGTGCCCCCAGTAGAACCAAGTCCCCATAATGTGTGCTAGTGCTCCCTACTGTGTATCAGTGCAAAAAAGACCCTGTTTTAGTTCCTCCAGTATAGCCAATGTCCCCATAGTGCCCCTATAACGTGTGCCAGTGCCCCCTTTGTGTGGGTCAGTACAAAAAAAAATACAAACCGGATTCCAAAAAAGTTGGGACACTAAACAAATTATGAATAAAAACTGAATGCAATGATGTCGAGATGGCAAATGTCAATATTTTATTTGTAATAGAACGTAGATGACAGATCAAACGTTTAATCCGAGTAAATGTATCATTTTAAACGAAAAATACGTTGATTCCAATTTTCACGGTGTCAACAAATCCCCAAAAAGTTGGGACAAGTAGCAATAAGAGGCTGGAAAAAGTAAATTTGAGCATAACGAAGAGCTGGAAGACCAATTAACACTAATTAGGTCAATTGGCAACATGATTGGGTATAAAAAGAGCTTCTCAGAGTGGCAGTGTCTCTCAGAAGCCAAGATGGGTAGAGGATCACCAATTCCCACAATGTTGCGCAGAAAGATAGTGGAGCAATATCAGAAAGGTGTTACCCAGCGAAAAATTGCAAAGACTTTGCATCTATCATCATCAACTGTGCATAACATCATCCGAAGATTCAGAGAATCTGGAACAATCTCTGTGCGTAAGGGTCAAGGCCGTAAAACCATACTGGATGCCCGTGATCTCCGGGCCCTTAAACAACACTGCACCACAAACAGGAATCCTACTGTAAAGGAAATCACAGAATGGGCTCAGGAATACTTTCAGAAACCATTGTCAGTGAACACAATCCACCGTGCCATCCGCCGTTGCCAGCTAAAACTCTACAGTGCAAAGAAGAAGCCATTTCTAAGCAAAATCCACAAGCTCAGGCGTTTTCACTGGGCCAGGGATCATTTAAAATGGAGTGTGGCAAAATGGAAGACTGTTCTGTGGTCAGACGAGTCACGATTTGAAGTTCTTTTTGGAAATCTGGGACGCCATGTCATCCAGACCAAAGAGGACAAGGACAACCCAAGTTGTTATCAACACTCAGTTCAGAAGCCTGCATCACTGATGGTATGGGGTTGCATGAGTGCGTGTGGCATGGGCAGCTTGCATGTCTGAAAAGGCACCATCAATGCAGAAAAATATTTTCAGGTTCTAGAACAACATATGCTCCCATCCAGACGTCATCTCTTTCAGGGAAGACCCTGCATTTTTCAACAACATAATGCTAGACCACATTCTGCATCAATCACAACATCATGGTTGCGTAGGAGAAGGATCCGGGTACTGAAATGGCCAGTCTGCAGTCCAGATCTTTCACCTATAGAGAACATTTGGCGCATCATAAAGAGGAAGGTGCAACAAAGAAGGCCCAAGACGATTGAACAGTTAGAGGCCTGTATTAGACAAGAATGGGAGAGCATTCCTATTTCTAAACTTGAGAAACTGGTCTCCTCAGTCCCCAGACGTCTGTTGAGTGTTGTAAGAAGAAGGGGAGATGCCACACAGTGGTGAAAATGGCCTTGTCCCAAATTTTTGGGGATTTGTTGACACCATGAAATTCTGATTCAACATATTTTTCCCTTAAAATGGTACATTTTCTCAGTTTAAACTTTTGTTCCGTGATTTATGTTCTATTCTGAATAAAATATTAGAAGTTGGCACCTCCACATCATTGCATTCAGTTTTTATTCACGATTTGTATAGTGTCCCAACGTTTTTGGAATCCGGTTTGTATCTTAGTGCCCCAAAAGAGCTAATATCTCCATAGCGCCCCCACACTGTGTGCCAATATAAAATATCCCTATATAGTGCCACTAGTAGATGCCCCCATAGTGCTCCTCTCTCCCCTTCCCCACAGTGCCCCCATAATCTGTGCCAGAATAAAATTCACCTTTATAGTGCCTGCAGTAGATGCCCCCATAGTGCTCCTCTGCCCCCTTCTCCATATTGACCACAACAGAATAGTGTCAAATAAAAAAATAATATGCTTACCTCCATGCGGCTGTCAGCGATTCAGTGCAGTCCTCTCCAAGCCTGTGTCCCGCGCTGTAGGTTGCCAAGCTCAGGCGACACAAAGATGATCACGGCATCACGCTGCCTGCTCTGGCCTATGATAGGCTACAGGCAGTAAGCCTGAAGCCTATCACAGGAAATGCGGGCAGGGAGATGTCGCTCCCATGCCCAGCTGCAGCATTCTGCTGTATCTCTGTCCTGAGGATGGCGATACAGCTGAATATAGAGAGATGAGCGCTTCCACAATGGAAGCGCTCATTTCCCTCAGCCCTGCTGCCATCCTCCACTTATCTACAGGGCCGTGCCATCTGAGGCGATTGCCTCACCTCGCCTAATTTGTGGTGCCGCCCTGAAGGTGAAACAGGGGTGGACACAGACAGCAGAGGGCCCCTGTGCAAAGAATGTGCCTGGGCCCCCTCCCCTCCAAGCCAAGTTCTCAACATAACCTATTCCGTCCTAACATTACTTATAGCAATACAAAACATACAGGCTAAGGCTACTTTCACCCCTGCAGCACTACGCTCCGGCCACCTGATCCGGCAAAGAATGCAAGGAATTGGCCGGACACAAACTCAGGCATGCAGCGGTTTGTGTCCCACTGATTCTCTGCATTTTTGCCAGATTGTGGCCGGATCTCTGCTGGACCCCATTATAGTTAATGGGGTCGGCGGACATTCTGTCTGAATTCAGCAGTGCCGGAGCTGGTGAATTCCGGCAGGCTGTCCTCTGCTGGAAGAGCCTGCCAGAATCACTAACTCAGATGTGAAGGTAGCTTAATACAGGTCCACATACCTCTTACATCCAGTGACATCTCTGATGTAGATGTTCTCTGTCCTCATCTTCTCCTTTCAAACCACACCACCATGATAATTTTTTTCAGTCATCTCTTCTCTCTGCAGGGTTTGACAGACAGACATCTTAATTTCCTAGTTTTCCATCATCCTTCCACCTAATCAACACCCCTCTAATATTGTGCCTGCTGTGTTCTAAATACTAGTTAACCCACAGATAGTTCCCCTTCAATAATTATTGCCACACAGTGTCCTAAAAAATAACTGCGCCCAGGAAACAGTGTCCCTGACACTAATAGTGTAAACATAATGTCCCCCAAAAAGAATTGTGCTAAGCCGATACCATGCCAGGGTGCCCACCAAAGTAACAGTGCTCCCCAAAATCCCACGAATAGAAATAATTATCTACCAGACAACACGTAGTAGTAATAGTGCCCCTACAGTAATAATAGGAAAAGAGATTTCTGATCAGGCGCAAAATCACAGGCTCCAATACGTCTCCTAATGGTGAATCTTCTTTAATTGCATAAAGGATGAAGATGTATAGAACAACGCGTTTCGGGGCTCAAAATGTCCCCTTCATCAGGTTAACAGTAGTCACCTTTAGTCACCTACAGTAATAATTTCCCCACTGTTTCCCAGAAGTAATAATGCTCCTATAGTGCTTATACTAGTATTCAAGTTCCTCATAGTCCCTCAACTGTAATAAAGCCCACCATAATGCCCCCGGTAGTATTAATTCTCTTTATAACTCTTTGTGTAACAGTAGAAAAATGCCCCCTTATAATGTGCTCCAGTACATAAAAGTGCCCTGTTGTGTGGCAGTATAAAAAATACCTCCTCTTAGTGCCCCCTGTAGAGCCAATGTCCCCATAGTACCCTCATAATGTGTGCCAATGCCCCTACTGTGTGCCCAAAAAACTCTCTTAGTGCCCCCAGTTGAGCCAAAGTCCCCATAGTGCCCTATAATTTGCGCCAGTATAAAATACTCCTATATCGTGCACCAAAAGTGCACCTCCCCTTGTCCCTATGGTGACTGACAATGTGCCAGTATAAAATGCCCCCATAATATGTGCCAGTATAATGCCCCTATATAATGACCCCAATAGTGCTCCTTTTCCCCCATTCTCCATACTGCCCCCCATGTGTGCCAGTACATAAGATAGGGCCCCAGTAGATGCCCCCATGAGTGCCAGATAGGGCCCCTAACAAAGTGTAAATAACAAAAAAAAAAAAAAAGACATATACTTATTACTTACCTCCTTGCTGCTTTCAGTGATGCGATGCAGGCCTCTTCCGGCCTGCGTCCCGCTCTGTACAGCTCAGACAGCGCGATGACCTCTGATAGGCTATAGGCACTAGGCCTGCAACCTATGAGAGGACTGGGGAAGGGAGACACCTCTCCCCTGCCCCGCCGCAGCATCCATCTGTATCACTGTCCTAAGGACAGCGATACAGATGAATAGAGATGAGCGCTTCCAGAATGCTGCCGGTAAGAAGGGGCCCCCTCATGCTCTGGGCCCCTGTGCAACCGAACTGGCTGCACATGCGGTATGTCCGCGCCGGAGGTGACATAATAAATATACAAATGTGTCCATTCTTCTAGTTTGGTTAACTGCATATCCTCATAAAAACTATTTAATACAATATTATGACATGATGCAAACATCATAAGAAAAAAATATATATAAATATATATCTCTTATCTCATATATATAAAAATGAGTTTCTGTCTGTCTGTCTAGACGTCTGTCTGGACGTTCTTTTTGCGCGACCAAACGACTGGGTGGATCTTTACCAAATTTGACACACAGGTACATCAGATGTCCGGGAAGGTTTTAGACCGGGTCTCAGCTCTCTAGGATTTACCGTTCTGGAGCTGTTCCCAAAAAATGAGCTCCCCCCCCCCAATACCAACTGCCATAAACACAGTTTTACTTCAGGTTTCCATAACAACCCAGCCATTTTTCTTTACTGCTTAAATGGGCGGGTACTAAGGAGGCCACTGTTTTTAAAGGGGCGGGCACAGTGAAGGTCGATGTTTTTAAAGGTGCGGGCACAGTGGAGGTCACGGTTATTAAAAGGGCGGGCACTGTGGAGGTAACTATTATTAAAGGGGCGAGCTCTATGAAGGTCCCTGTTAAAGGGGCGGTCATTGTGAAAGTCACTGTTAAAGGGGTGGTAATTGTGAAAGTCACTGTTAAATGGGCGGTCATTGTGAAAGTCACTGTTAAAGGGGCGGTCACTGTGAAAGTCACTGTTAAAGGGGCGGTCACCGTGAAAGTCACTGTTAAAAGGGCGGTCACTGTGAAAGTCACTGTTAAAGGGGCGGTCACTGTGAAAGTCACTGTTAAAGGGCGGTCACTGTGAAAGTCACTGTTAAAGGGGCAGTGACTGTGAAAGTCACTGTTAAAGGTACGGTGACTGTAAAAGTCAAGTTTAAAGGGGCAATCACTATGAAAGTCACTGTTAAAGGGGCAGCCACTGTGAAAGTCACAGTTAAAGGGGCGGTCTCTGTTAAAGGGGCTGTCACTGTGAAAGTCACTGTTAAAGGGGCGGTCACTGTGAAAGTCACTGTTAAAGGGCGGTCACTGTGAAAGTCACTGTTAAAGGGGCAGTGACTGTGAAAGTCACTGTTAAAGGTACGGTGACTGTAAAAGTCAAGTTTAAAGGGGCAATCACTATGAAAGTCACTGTTAAAGGGGCAGCCACTGTGAAAGTCACAGTTAAAGGGGCGGTCTCTGTTAAAGGGGCTGTCACTGTGAAAGTCACTGTTAAAGGGGAGGTCACTGTGAAAGTCACTGTTAAAGGGGAGGTCACTGTGAAAGTCACTGTTAAAGGGCGGTCACTGTGAAAGTCACTGTTAAAGGGGCAGTGACTGTGAAAGTCACTGTTAAAGTTACGGTGACTGTAAAAGCCAAGTTTAAAAGGGCAATCACTATGAAAGTCACTGTTAAAGGGGCAGCCACTGTAAAAGTCACAGTTAAAGGTGCGGTCTCTGTTAAAGGGGCTGTCACTGTGAAAGTCACTGTTAAAGGGGCGGTCACTGTGAAAGTCACTGTTAAAGGGGCGGTCACTGTGAAAGTCACAGTTAAATGGGCGGTAACTGTTAAAGGGGTGGTCACTGTGAAAGTCACTGTGAAAGTCACTGTAAAGTGGCGGGCACTGTGGAGGTCAATGTTAAAGGGGCGGTCATTTTTAAGGGGCGGGTACTGTAGAGGTCACTGTTATGGGAAAAACTGTGGATATTTTTTTACGCCACACGGAAACATAAAATTAAATAGATGAAATATACCCTTGCGATGCTGGGTCCTTCTGCTAGTCTCATATATATAAAAATGAGTTTCTGTCTGGACGTTCTTTATGCGCGACCAAAGGACTGGACCGATCTTTACCAAATTTGGCACACAGGTACATCAGGTGTCCGGAAAGGTTTTAGACGGGGTCTCAGCTCTCTAGGATGTAGCGTTCCTGAGATATTCGCTCTCTAGGACATACCGCCGCCATAAAATTCAGGGAGTGTTGGATCCACATGCATGCTGGATCCACTCTGCCTTTTTACCATTTTTGGTGCCATAATTGCCTCCATTACAAGGGATGCAGGTAACAACATGCATGCCGAGCCCACTCTATACCTTTACTTGTGCCAGACAGCTTCCAATGAATATAGTGAGAGCAGGCTACAGCTTTATATTGAAACTAATTAAAATAAGCCTATGGGGCAGACAGGCTAATCAGGAGTGCACAACTCACTGGAGTGCCACATATCTAGCATTGTAAATCTGCAAAAAAAGGGGGTTAGTCAGCACCTCCCAGTGCGCAGGTGCACGACGCTGCCATGGCAAAGACTTAGAAGGGGTTAAAGGGGCAGTCACTGTGAAAGTCACTGTTAAAGGGGCGGTCACTGTGAAAGTCACTGTTAATGGGGCGGACACTGTGAAAGTCACTGTTAAAGAGGCAGCCACTGTGAAAGTCACTGTTAAAGGGGCGGTCACTGTTACAGTCACTGTTATAGGGGCGTTTACTGTGAAAGTCACTGTTAAAGGGGCAGTCACTGTGAAAGTAATTTTTAAAGAGGAGGGCACTGTTAAGGTCTCTGTTAAAGTAGCGGCCACTGTGATGGTAACTTTTAAAGGGGCGGGTACTATGAAGGTCACTAATAAAGGGGTGGTCAATGCTAAAGGGGAGGTCACAGTTAAAGGGGCGGGCACTGTGGAGGTCACTGTTAAAGGGGCAGGCACTGTTAAAGGGGCGGACATTGTGGAGGTCATTGTTAAAGGGGCGGCCACTGTGGAGGTCAATATTAAAGGGTCGGGCACTATAGAGGTCATTGTTAAAGGGGCGGATGCTGTAGAGGTCACTTTTATGGGGGAAACTGTCGATATCTTTTAACGACACATAGAAACTTTAAATGAAATAGATGAAATATACCCGTGCGATTCCGGGTCCTTCTGCTAGTCTCTTATATAAATATAAAAATGAGTTTCTGTCTGTCTGTCTAGAAGTTTGTCTGGACGTTCTTTATGCATGACCAAACGACTGGACCGATCTTCACCAAATTGGGCACACAGGTACATCAGGTGTCCGGGAAGGTTTTAGTCCGGGTCTCATCTCTCTAGGACTTACCGTTCCTGAGATATTCCCCAAAAATAACCCACATTACCAATACAAGCCTGCAAGTCTTTCTCTACAAATACCAACTGCTATAAACACAGTTTTACTCCAGGATTTCATAACAACCCAGCCCTTTTTCTTTACTGCTTAAAGGGGTGGGCAATGTGGAGGTCACTGTTTTTAAAGAAGCGGGCACTGTGGAGGTCACTGTTATTAAATGGGCAGGCACTGTCAAGTTCACTGTTATTAAAGGGGCGGGCGCTATGAAGGTCCCTGTTAGAGGGGCGGGCACTGTAAAAGTCACTGTTAACCCCTGTTTCCCGAGTCCTTAAGGACCCAGGGCGTACCGGTACGTCCTGTGTAGTTTTGATCACTGCCGCACGGCCGGCAGTGATCGGAACAGGGTGCCTGTTGAAATCATTCAGCAGGCACCCTGTGACAATGCCTAGGGGTGTCCTGTGACCCCCCCGTATTGCCGATCGCTACAAACCGCAGGTCAATTCAGCTCATTGCTGACACTCCGATTAAAACGGCAGACATCTGTGCAGATGTCCGCCGTTTTAACCCCTTCCATGCCGCGGTCCGTACGGACCGCTGTATGGAAGAGGTGAAGAGGGAGGGAGCTCCCTCCCTCTCCCATCGGGGGGCTGCTGTGCCTTTGCAGCTCCCGGACAGGATGGGGTGACAGATGGAGGGAGCCGTCCTCTCTCCCCTTCCCCATCTGCTCAGTTGTGGCAGACGGTGAAGGTTCTCATGGCAACAGGGCGCTTTCTCAGGCATCCTGCTGTCCATGGTGCTGAACAGATCTGTGCTAAAGGCATAGATCTGTTCAGACAAAGTGTAAGTAAAATACATAGCAATACACTATATAGTGTACTGTACTGTATTATACAGACATCAGACCCACTGGATCTTCAAGAACCAAGTGGGTCTGGGTAAAAAAAAAATGTTAAAAAAGTGAAAAAAAAGTAAAAACAAAACAAAACAAACATTTATCCCTGATTAAAAAAAATAATAAAAAAAATCCCTACACATGTTATATATCACCACGTCCGTAACAACCCGATCTATAAAACGGTCATGTTACATTTTCCACACGGTGAACGCCGTAAAAAATTAAAACTATGATGAAATTAAAATTTTGCTCGCCTTACTTCCAAAAAAAGGTAATAAAAGTGATCAAAAAAGTCGTATGTACGCCAAAATAGTCGTCTCATCCCGCAAAAAATTAGACCCTACCTAAGATAATCGCCCAAAAAACTGAAAAAACTATGGCTCTCAGAATTTGGAGACACTAAAACAGGATTTTTTTTTTTTTCAAAAATGATATTATTGTGTAAAACTTACATAAATAAAAAAAAAAGTATACATATTAGGTATCGCCGCGTCCATATCGACCGGCTCTATAAAAATATCACATGACCTAACCCCTCAGATGAACACCGTAAAAAATAAAAACTGTGCTAAATAAACCATTTTTTGTCACCTTACATCACAAAAAGTGTAATAGCAAGCGATCAAAAAGTCACACGAAGCCCAAAATAGTGCCAATAAAACCATCATCTCATCCCACAAAAATCATACCCTACCCAAGGTAATCGCCCAAAAACTGAAAAAATTATGGCTCTCAGACTATGGAAACACTAAAACTAAAAGAAATCACTGTGTAGAACTTACATAAATAAAAAAAAAGTATACATATTAGGTATCGCCGCATCCATGACAACCTGGCCTATAAAAATATCACATGATCTAACCTGTCAGATGAATGTTGTAAATAACAAAAAATAAAAAAACAGTGCCAAAACAGCTATTTCTTGTTATCTTGCCTCACAAAAAGTGTAATATAGAGCAACCAAAAATCATATGTACCCTAAACTAGTACCAACAATACTGCCACCCTATCCAGTAGTTTCTAAAATGGGGCCACTTTTTTGGAGTTTCTACTCTAGGGGTGCAACAGGGGGACTTCAAATGGGATATGGTGTAAAAAAAAACAGTCCAGCAAAATCTGCCTTCCAAAAACCGTATGGCATTCCTTTCCTTCTGCGCCCTGCCGTGTGCCCGTACAGCTGTTTACGACCACATATGGGGTGTTTCTGTAAAATACAGAATCAGGGCCACAAATATTGAGTTTTGTTTGGCTGTTAACCCTTGATTTGTAACTGGAAAAAAATTATTAAAATGGAAAATCTGTCAAAAAAGTGAAATTTTGAATTTGCATCTCTATTTCCCATTAATTCTTGTGGAACACCTAAAGGGTTAACGACGTTTGTAAAATCTGTTTTGAATACCATGAGGGGTGTAGTATGTAAGCCTCGCAAAGTGACTTCAAACCTGAACTGGTCCCTAAAAATTGGGTTTTTGAACATTTC